>NW_026930987.1:0-46483 GCF_032062105.1 Saccostrea cuccullata
CCACTTTTGGTATTCATGCTCCCATGCCACAGATAGGGACAGCTTCATGATTAGTACAGTATATCTTGTACATAAACATACCAAGTATATTGGAAATCATATGTAATTTAATTGTCACATATAAATGTGCTCATTTTTTATTTATTTATAAAAGCTTAACAAAGAATCAGTATTCTGTAAAAATATTAACACATCCTAATTGCATGATCTTGTTTATACCACAGGAGGTATGGTGTGGAGTTGTTTACCACGTCCTAAATGAGCATGAATGGAGTATGTCTTATTCCAGCAATTTCTTTGGTGCCAACAGATGCATGCATGGTCCTATAGAGGATGAGCACAACAATTGGCTAAAGAAAAGCAGTGCTGCCCACAAAGCTCTCATCCAAATTGTGTTTAATAAGCGTTTTATGGGCCAAATAACTATGTGAATTTCGGGTTTTCTTTCCTTTTCTTATTTTATACTGATTTATACTCTACGTTTGTGTCAGAGGAATGTGGTATTTTTTATTCTGATAACTTGATATGCATTTCAGGAGCACAGCAGAGTTAGAAAACTTCAACAATTTGATACTTATGTACAATGGTAAACAATTTGCCTTTTCGCCTCCTGTTTATCAAGCTAGAAGCCAGTTGGCAGCATTGGACTATGACGCAAATGTGGACAGAGAAGTCAAAAGAAATTCTGATGGCACAATTCAGTAAATATTTTAATAAATCCACTTCTAAAAAATCTAATCATTTGGTGGGGACTGGGGGGGGGGGGGCATAACAAACACTTGTTTTCATACTAGTTGATTGGCATTGGGCTTTCATGTACAATCTATTTTTAAAACTTGTATGTCAACGGTGACATTCCTATTACAGTAACACATCTTGTTTCAAAAGAAATACAGGGTATGTTTATTGTCCCCCGCTTTTGCGAAAGCAAGGGGACATTAAATCTCATTCATCTGTCTGTCTGTCACAAAAACTCTAACCTTTGTCATATCTTTTGAATGAGAAGAGATATAGTTTTCATATTATACATGTAAATTACCTGTAACAAGACCTTTCTAAATACACTATGATTTTCTTTACCTCATGACCAAGTTTGACCTACTTTTCAAAAATTTTAACCTTTGTCATAAATTTCAGTTAAACATTAAATGTTCTTGATTTACTATATGGAATACTGGCATATTGTTTTTTTTAACTAATAGGCAACACAGAACTTTTAACAAAAAAGTAGCCGTTGGAGTGTCATGCCGGTAAAGGTTGAAAAAAGTTATAATCATGTTGAGCGTCTAATGAATCGAATAGCAGTGGCTAAGCTGAACGATCAGGAGGGGATGTGTCACCCAGTAGTGCTTGACATTCATGACCCACGGCGTCAAAGCAAAACCATTGCTTCAATAGATCCAAAGCCAACCGCAGTATTACTAAAGGCGAAAGTTTCTCGTTTTGTGGCAAAGGACTAACATTCATCTGAAGTCTTTGAATTTGTTAAATTTGAATTCATCATTGCTAGTTGTTTTTTTTTTTTTAAATCTACTGTGTAATTGTTTCAATATATGCAACAATATGTCCAGTCACATGAAGTTTTTTTTTTTTACCTCATTGAAGCTGAAAACTTATTTGAGCTTTTCTGATCAACATTTTTTTCATCCTCAGTCTATCCATCAGCTGTCTTTCAAGGGGAGTAAATTAAGAATAAGTTTTAAAAAATTAGGTATTTTTCAAAAATCTTCTCAAGAACTACTGGGCCAAAAAGAATTAGGGGATTGAAGTTTTATTTTGGAATATGTAGGGAAAATATTTTGAAAAACTTCTCAAGATCAGCAAAGACATGATTACTCATAATGATATAGAAGTTTAATTTGGTAGTATTGATTATTAAAGTTTGTTTAAATCACGAATCCTGGGTAAGGTGGGGAAGCAATAGTCTGTGCAAAGTTTTAAAGGGGGTTCATAGCCTGTAACTCAGGTGAGCATCGTGGTTTTATACACCTCTAGTTTATAAATTTCCAAGTTTTAAAAGTTTTCTCGAGTTTTGAAGTTTTAAAATGAATGTAATAATAGGCCAATCTACATGTAAGCATATTTTTATTCAGTTATCATTATTGTAGAATAAATGATGTGGAAATTATTTTTACAATTTGGTACATATAGATTCTATTGTGTGGCATACACCACAGTATTGATGGAACTGTCTGTGCTTGCAAATGACATTTTGCAATTCTTCTAATATGATCCTAATTTGATATTTCAATGCTCATGATGTTGTTAGTAATACATTCCAGAGCCAAAATATAAAGTCGTAAAACATATAAATTGTGTTCTTGTTTTTATATCTTAACCCTTTTCGATTGTAAAATATTTCTTAAAATCATGATAAAGAATATATTTGCTTTGGAGAAGATGCAACATTGACATTTACCTTTGACTGTATATTGTTTAAAGTCCCTCTCAAGAATTTTATATAAGGGAAACATAAATTGTTCTACTGAAACCATAACCATCAAAATTGAAGCAATTTTTATAATCTGCATAAATTCAAAATTAGCACAATTAAAATCATGAGCCTTTAATAAAATTTTGAAATTCATGTACCTAGACTTCAGAGTTTGTCATATATATTGAAAACCATTTACATATCTTGTTCTCAATAACTGCAGGCAAATTGTTTGAATGATTTAAATACAGTGAAGCTAGCCTCATACATTTGTCCACTAATACAAGTAACAGGCCCCACAATGGGTCTATTTTGGTCATATTTTGAAACGTACATCCCCTAAACTTAAGAAGAAAACTTATAAAAATGAGATATTGTCCTCCTTACACTATAAGTCTGTTTTCACAGAAGACAGATTTCCTCTTCCAAGGATGGCCATATGGCCATAGCAAGTGAAACACATAACCACTCAAATCCTTTCTATAGTATTTTATTAATGTTGCAATCTTGAAAACCATCGTTTTTATATATCTTCTAATAAATGTTTAAATATTTTTTAATGACACATTATCTAATACTTTCAGTTTATATCGTACATACTAACAAAACCACAGATTCTATGGGAATTTATTGTAATAGGCCATCTTTAAACCCTTCATACTGTCCATAAGGATCAGGGAACTTCTCCCTGATTCGACAAACACAGCAGCTAGGAATAACTCTTCTGTCCCCGATGCTAAGTTTTCCATGATGCCAAAGAACAAATTGTCTATATGCAGTGTACCTGTTGGCTCGGTTTCTGTCCTCATCCTCCGGCATGGCCAATATATCCTGTCTATATATTCTTGCCAAAGAAAGGACAGCCTCATCCAACATCAGAACATCAAAATCCTGAAGAATAAAAATTGCAAAACATTGAAGAGGCCCATTGCCCACAATGCTCACCTGAGTAGCATTGTTCTGCTGCTCTTCACCACATTTACCCTCTGTCATACTTATTGTTGCCCCAACCTCCCTGTGGAGTCAGGATTTGAACAATCTTGAATCTTAGATCTACAGTAAACTAACTCAGGATGCTTCCACATAAATTTCAGGGTTTTTTTTTGGTCAAGTTTTTGTCCATTTTCTATAAGATTTTTCTAATACATTTCAATTTAGAAATTTATATAAATTTCTATTGTGGTTCCACCTTTCCCCAAGGACCATGATTTCTAATTTAGATTCTACTCTATCCATGATGATTCCTTGCATATTTTAGCTCTTCTTGCTAAGATTTTTAATGATTCCACTTTATTTTTGGTCTTTTCTTGATTATCTTCCTTTGTGAAGTGACTCTATCCTTAATATTAATGTTTTAACTGATGCTATGTACTAATTTCATACAAATTCGGTATAAATTTTACTTGTGTTTCTTAAAAAAGTAAAAATTTAAAAGTATACAAAGATGTATGTGCAATACACAATAGGTGATCAGAAAGGCTCACTTGAGCTTTCAGCTCAGGTAAGCTACAAATGCCAATACACAGTGGGTTTAAATGAGACCCAATACTTCATTATTTTTTAATAATTCATTAATTAACTTACAGGAAGTCTGGAAATGCAACTGTCTTCACTTTTTTGACAACACAGTTGCTCTTTCTGGGTAGGCATTTCTTTACAAAATGTGCACACACACCAAAGTGGTTGTGATGGTCCAGATTCTCCAGGTACGCAGTACAGTTAAGGTGCGCAATGGAAATATCGACTAAATTTTGTATTTTAAAATGTATTCGTAATCGGGATGGCGATTATTTTTAGTACATTATTTATATCGGATAATTGTAATTATGATTTATAACTACTTATCGAGGACGATTATATTTTATATTTAGACTAGTCACGTGATGCGGCAGTCACGCGATTTCAGCACATTGACTTGAAGTATTGATGATACATATAAATATCACTAGTGCAAGGGCATAACCAAATTTAATTTCCAAGTTTAGTATATAAATATTTTCAACACGCATTGTAGTTTCTAAAAAGTGCTGCGATCCTGTCTAAATTCTGCAATTTCATTGTTAAAATTATACTTGTATGACCGAATGCTATATTTTTTGCTGGTCAGCGGCATGAAATATTGATATAATTAAATTGTTTTTAAGATTTCATCAGGATCGCAGCACTTTTCAGATACCTTAATAGTTCTATAGTTGAAATGTAAAAGCTTACTTTGATCCATAGAGTGTATGCCCTTGCACTAGATCGATTTATTAAGACCCCTCACATTACCCTCCGATGAACTTGCATACAAATATAGGGCAGTGTCAATTAAATACGTAATGTACAGAAAATATATTAATAAAATAGTGAAGAAGACATTAAATTCAAGTTATTGGCCCATAGAATATCTGTAAATAATATTCTATTTAATTAGAGAATACATATTTTGTTGAGAAAATATTACTTGATCTGTCTCTCACTGCATACAAACTACGTCACGTTGTAAGAAATGACGTAATATTGACAAGTGTATTGCGATCAGTAACTTGTTTATAACTTGTTATGTGGGATTTAACTAACGACAAAACAACACGATGTAGTAAGTTTTTATGTAGTTTGGTGATTTCTTACTGGTTAAATTAGCAGATAAACTAATTATGTGGTATTTTATAGAAATGTTGCATGACGTATATTGTGTATGATGTCATAGTTAAGTTTTCCCGTACAAATTAGGCTCCGCCTCCTTTTTGTAACCTTAACTGTGCTGCGTAGATGTGGTTCTCTCAGAATGTTGAAAAGATACTCCAGGTTTTCTTGCACAACCGTCATGAGGGTAACTCTCAACTCATTAGAGGAAAGGGCATTTACTCTTCTCTGGATAAAATAAATATTGATAAGGTTAAGATCCAATACAATCTCTTGATTTAGCTCAGCTGTTGATCTATAGTGTTATGATTTTTATATATTTGTATTTGACCATAACGCTACAGATCCTGTAATGCAAAAAAGGTGCAATTTGGTTTAAATTTTACTTGTGGTTCCTGAAAAGTTGAAAATTTAGAAGTATACAGAGATGTACGGGCGATACACAATAGATAGTTTTCAGTAGACCCATATTAACAAGATTTATTTCCCGTTGGCTGCCATCTTGTTGGCCAACCAGGTAATTTTCCCTCTTTGTCCTACCAAATATAAAAGGGCGTAGCAGAAATATTTGAGGGAAAATTGTTATGGAATAAACATTATGAAATAAAGGAGGCTCTAACAAATGTATAATTGTCAGAAAAACAATATGCTTCCCAGCCCATAACAGCCAGTATAAAAAGTTAAAGTTGGTTGAATTATGAAGGAATATGAGCATGTTGACCCACAATATGGCGACCGAAGGGAAATAACTCTAAAGACTTGTTAATTTGGGTCTACTGAAAACTACTGGACTTGTTGATGTAGTATAATACTATATTTTCATTTGATATTTTCTTTTATATGTACACTGTTCTGGTAAATCGTCGTTGAAAAATAGACTTGTGTACCTCAATGTCTCTCCTTCTCTCCTCCTGTGCAATCACTGCCTCGTCCACAGGCGGCTGTCTACGTCTACTTCTTTGCCTAATTGGTGCACGAGGCTGTGATCTGGGTCGTCCTCTACCCTCTCGGAGTTTTCTTGGCCTTCCACGTCCTCTTCTTTGCATTTGCGCCTCTTCAGATTTTTCACTGTCGGTACTCTAAAAGAAGGATATGGAGATAACGAACAATATTCAATCTAAACGTCCATTAAACAATATTCAAAATAAGAGTAGAGCAAACACGGACGTCTGAAACATCAGAGGTGGGATCAGGTGCCATTGAGGAGTGAGCATCCCCTTCCGACCGGTCACACCCGCCGTGCGCTCGTTGTCATGATCAGGAAATAACGGGAAAAATCCGTCGTCAATTCAGTGTATAAATAATGGACTAACAATTGGTATGAAAAACGTCAGTCAGCATTTGACTCAATGATAAATTGTATTTGCTGACAAGGTCATTGTATCACCAATAGAATTTACGAATTGATGACTTTATACGAGACTGTTGATATTCTTGTTTCATCAACTTGCTTGTCAATAATTTACCTCCTTTAAGAAATTGCTCATACGTAGAGCACGCTCTTGCGTATCGAATCAACTGAGATATATATACTCGTTAAAACAAACTTATATAAGGAACAAATTTGCATGTACACTCCATTCCACATTCTTTTCCCGTGGATATGTCGGCTTTTCTCGTCCCTTCATGGAGCCCCAACTTCATATATGGAGTTTATTTTAGAGAATCATGTTAAATTCAGGTCGCCATACATCTGTATGCAACACATCATACACATACTTTTCTTTAATTAAAATAATTCAGGAAAAAAATCATTTTAATATGAATTTTTACCTCTGCATGCTCTAAATCCATCATTCCACGTGGAATCTCTGGCTATCGGTAAAGGTCAGGTGACGTTGACATGGCCGATAAAAAAAGATCCGATTGACAAAACCTTTGTTTTTCTGGCATTACAAAAATGCATATTTTAAATACTATCCAGGGCACTTCATTTTGTCAAATCTTTAAAACGTTAAACGTATATTTTTGACAATTCTTTTGATTTCTTATACAATCGTTTGCAACAAACCATGTAAAGATGTGTCACATTGGGACTTTAAGATCATTTGACGTGAGCTTTGTGCTTTTTTTATGTAGAAATATAGATTTAAACAAAGATATTATTCAGATAGTTCATATTCACAGTTCATCTTTGAAACGTTTTGCGAATTTGATATGAATATCTTCGGATTTAGATTTTTTTGTGTATTTTAGTGGTTTACTGTTGAAGTTATGCATTTTGTCTTTTGATAAGTTTTCCCATGAAATCCGTCCACAAAATGCTTTGTATATTACAAATTGAGAATGATTTGCTAATATATTCTTAAGTAAAATGACACTTTAAAAAGGTCCATTAAGTATTGCTTAAGTGCACTTGTCTTTTATGTGAATAATTTTTTTTCAAATAATGATTCAAAATGTCGCAAAAAAAAGAAACGATATTAATAGTGAAAAATATTAAATAAAATTAATTGACCAGAAATAAATTTACAATACTTGATATCTTAAAGGTTCTTCTTTAAATTCGATGAGTGTTTATGGTGATGAAAATCTCCATAGTAAAAAATATATAAAATCAAAGTTATCTTTCTTGTGACATTAGGTGATGTACAAAAGAAAAATTTACAGTGTATACATATACCGGCTTATTTATGCTTTTAAAGCAGTTTATACAGAGAGTTATATGTACAAAGTCCAAAATGGCAGAATGGCTCTCCTCCTCATCCCCCATTCCTCATATTATCCATTTAATCAGATATAAAATATTGACGTTACTGATTACACCTATTTTGGGGGAAGGAATCCTTTTGTTCCAATAAGCTATTTTATGACTACATTGTATATCTTTTTCTACTGATGTATACAAAAAGATCTTTTAGTGGTTTTTAAATTTCATGTGATAACCAGATTTGTTCTTTTTATAAGTTTATTAATTATGAATATCAATGATCTTACAAATTATGATAATGGTAATGATATTGGCAGTAATGACAGTGTGCTGTACAAATGAAAATTAAGAAAAACATGACATTACTTACAAATGTAAATTCACATGAATATTATGAAGCATTACTAAAAAAATGAATAAAAATAATTTTACAAAATATGACAGACAGTTGACCTTTCCATTATAAAGATTTATAACATATTACACTCATAATAAATATATAACATGCTTTCATATAAATCTTACCCCAACTAGGGCCTCAATGCATAAAGTTAAGGTCAAGGTCACCGTCGACCACAGTAATACTGTATAACCTTACCAAAATTCAATATACCTATGTTACCTCTAGTTGTAGTTGTAAACAATAACAAAAGTATATCTCGTAAAATAAATTTAAACTTCTTCATTACAAAAGTCTATTAAACAGCACTAGAAATAAAATGAATAGCCAATATGATATGGAACGTTTATCAACAAAACATGCTGAACTCATTCTATTAAAATAAATATTTTCAGACTTTACAAATATTAAAATAACCCTACCAAAACATACTTTACTATTATGAGCAAAGCTATATTTAAAAAAAATGTAAACTTACAGTTGGTACACCTAGCTAGAGATAATTCAGCTTCAACAATGTGTTGAACACAGCATTCATAGCGCTAAATATTTTGTGCAAAATCACAAACTATGAAGTCACGTGATCACAGGAAGTGATGTTGAAATTATCAAACTATTAAACAATATATTTAAATAAAAACTTCTGTGTATTTTCCATCATTATTTGAAAGATGACAATGACAAAAATTATTTTAAATGAAAATCTTAAATACTTTAGCTGAACAGAATTTCTGTTACTAAAAATAGGTGCGGAAATTACCCTCAATGACAAACATTGTATGAAAACAAAGAGAGATAACTCTATTGTAAAAATCACCCCATCACATTCATAATATTTTTCATTGATGTTGGACAAACATTAATCAAACACATTGCAGATCAAAGGATTCCTTTTTTATCAAATAAAACACATAGTAAACATCATCTTTGACATAACACGGAGATCTAAATGAGTGTATATTTCTTACGTTATCGTTAGTTAGAACTAGGGCCAATCAACCTAGACAAAAAAACACAAATATCATAATTTTGGTACACACTGTTCTTGGAGAGTATTATAAAACTTAAAGAGACTTAAACAGATGTTCTTTAAATTTATCATATCAATTTTATCTGACAATAGGAACTGGGGACTTAATCACGCATACTGTGTCGTCATTTACTCTGTAAAACATTTGAAATTGAAATTTCACTAAACCATATTTCTTAAAGATTACGTAAATTATGGATAAATGTATTCATTTTTTTTTTCAATGTCTACTAAAATTATCGCTGTTTTTATATTATTAATCATATTGTGCGAATCGTGACAAACCTTTTAAAACAACTTGATTTTTTAAACATTTCATTTTTTTTAAATTTCGCAGTGGAATTGAACTGTTTCGCAATAAAGTTTTATATGTAGTTGCATCAGTGTATGTCTATATTCCAGACGTAATATTTGAAGTAAAATCAAAATATATTGTAATTTTTCTTCAATGTGATCCCTTTCAAATCACCTACAAAAAATGACTTGTCAAGTGATTCAGTAGCACACCTGTGACGCCAAAATAGATTCAAAGCATGATAAATGAAACTTATGTAACCACAAGTATTCCGACATCACTTTAAAAAGTAAATAGAAAGTTTTAAGAAAATAAGACGTGAATTAAAAGGCATTCCTGGAAAGAACAGGAGGACGATAATCGACAAAAACTTTCTAAGGTTCAGCGAAACTCTGAAATAACTCATAATGTCATGAAAGTATAAGTTCAAGTGTCTTTTTAGCCCAATTTTGCATCACTCCTATGCTATAATTATTTGTATTTTACTTATAAAATAAGTTGTTTTTGTTTAAATCATTAGGGTTCGAGCAACATTTCAAATGAGTGATCAGAGGATTTATGAACTTTAAGAATGTTAGTATGTGATGTTAACCGACAACAAATTATACTTAGAAATATTTGCAGCTTGGGGTTTAACACAAACCAGAGCATGGTTGTTTGACAATTTCTAAGCTGGACAAAATTGGTACATGGAAGTTAATGCGGAGAGTTTGATACGCTATTAATCCATAATTACAATATCAAAAAATTCATGTGCAAAGGGAAATGTTGAGAAACTGAAAGGTCACATTTTTGATTTATTGTGAATTTGAAGAATCTGCTGCATTTTAAGTTCACGATATGACCCGTTAAATCACCTAAACTTCATATCAATTTACAAAATTCTGAAATGAAATTTTGATAACCATATAAGTATGTAAAATAGTTTATAAGATTCTTGACTTTTTGCTTGATTACGTCCTCAAATAATTTTTTCTGTGCAACAAATCCCCGTAATTTTTGAACGGCCCTCAATTTTTTTCTGCTAGGATACTTTAATTTCCTTGCAGAATCAGATTCAACAACCATTAAATTTGAATTAATTGATTTATTAACATGTTCAATTTATACCGTTTTACATTTTTTTTTCTACCCAGAAATAACATAAGAATGATTAAGTGGGAATACACTCATCCTGTTTCATTACTGAATGTATTTAAAATTCATTTCTTTTACACCAAGATTAAATGTGCCTTGTTTATGATATTGACCATAATACTCCTACTGAATTAATGGATGCATCCTTCAATATAATCATTGAAAACTACCGGTAGTTTTAAGTCGACCCTATTGAATAAAGCAATACATTTTTAATAATTTTTTTTTGGAAGATTAATAGCTTCCTTCATTATGATTTGATACTTGCATTCTTTTTATTATTACTTTAAGAAAATAAACAGGACCAAAACAAACATATGGAAGAACAAGTTTTGATCTTCAATGTGAATGTTTATAACTCAAAATCTAATTTAAATAGGAGAAGTACGTAAAATACTGCTTTGTCAGGGAAATATTTAAAACCTTTTTTTAAGATAAGGAAGTTAAGTTTAAAATAGTTTGAAATATAAAACAAATGTCTAAATGGACAAGTAAGGGAACAATCACAGGGTGTTAGAAACAGGAAGCAAAAGGAAAACATTTTTTTGAAACAAGCTGAAAAGAATAAAAACTTCAAGATCTTTATACAGGAATCCGTTTATGACAGCGATTGCAAACAGTTCAATGTTATCGGGGCATATAAATCTTAGTAGGAAATATTTCGACATCACATTAAAAGATAGGCCTTAATATACTAAACTCGACATAAAATTATACTTAAATCTTCAAAAAAAAATTTCATTGAGATATTGCAGTGCATCAAATATTACATTTTATAACCTAATTGATGTCAACCAGTTCAGGGAAATTTTAATATATGACTAAATTAGACCCATTCTTGTGTCTGAATCATTGGTCTACCAAAGAAACTTACAATAGTTGTACAGGTCAATGCAGTTTGTAAACTAACACGGATATATGATACTGCTATAAAATCTAAATTCAGGTAATGCGAGAAACCAGCACAGTCGGGGATAGTTATTCAACGGCGATACTCGTGACAATAAAGCAGTCAGGGGTAAGAAACTTGAAGAGTGTACCCTGGATTTGATATCATAGATAATACAAGTGATACCAAAAATGACGTATGCATATTAAGAAATTAAGTTTTGCTTTAAATTATGTGTTTAAAAGCCCGTATAGTTTAACTTAAGAACTTTTGGCCAAATTTAAAGTTCATCAAACATAAAAGACATTTTAGAAATCTGAATATTGAACCTTTTGGAACTCATCTTGAAATTTGTTCCAGTACTCTGAATTGCAGAGTTCTAACCTTTCAACCTGAAATATCAATACCCTTGCGTAATGTTTCTTGGAAAGAAAGTGATGTATTTATATTTACAAAAGTTAGGTCCTATTTGTTAATTTTCTTGTTTTATTGGAAGTTATTGAAAGATTCAGAACATTTTTAATTTGAAATTAATTTCTTATACATGTATGTCTTCTTTGTCATGTGATGTCAAACTAATTCCTTCTAACTTTTACATACCACGATAACATTCATGGCATTCACGACTTTGTGCAAGAAGGATTTTAAAGCTTGTTCCTTTTCTCTCAGTTTACACTGTATAATGATATTTCTCCTGATTGTTGGTGCCATAGCCTCTGATTGCTCTCTAACCTGCTCTTTAGGCTTTTTTTTTTAATATTTCATTTCAATTTGAACTGAGATTGAACTACACTGTCTCATTTTACAAACCCTGTTTTATATATTTCCTTGATGAGACATACTTCAACTTGCTAGCCTTTTCAAGTAAAAAGAATAGCATTTGAAGTTTAAGCATTAAAATTTCAGTTCATAAACGTAATTTTTATTTCATGATTTCCCCTGCTGGTATAGATAATTCCGTTTTTCAATTACCTTCAATTTTCAATTATCAAATTGTAATAAAATGAAGGATAAGTTTTCAAATATGAAATTTAAAAAAAAATGGCTTTATTTAAAAGAGGTTACATAAAATACATGGTATCATTTAAAAAATACTGATGTATGCAGCGATGAAAATGATACATTATATCCTATATTTATGATATTACAGGTAATTGAGGTGACTCAGAATAAAAAAAGTTAGAATAACATTTTAAAGATATTTGAAACTGCTAAAACGGGTTTGTATACAATCAAATCTACCCATAAAATATGTAAATTTGTTCTGAAAAATTCAACATTAAGATATTTTCAATCTTTTTTTCTTTCAATGTTTCCTTGATTTCAGATTATCAAGTACTAGGAAAATGTGCACAATGATTTGCTTGTACATGTATGTGGTGTACCAGTGTTTTTAACAGGGTCTTGAAATATACTTCTTTTCTTAAAACCATACTCTATTCTTTTCTTGTACCTCCTCTTACATCTGTTATCATTATCGGATTTTTTAAATATATATTTAATAAAAATCATAAGCTGTTACAGTGAGGCCCAATTTATTAAGGTCTAACGGAAGACCTTCTACTGATTCTGTTGGTAAAGATTATTAAGGTCTTCCGTTTCCAACGGAAGACCTTATTGTTTTCGTTCGGTTTCGTTTTCCATATTATTAAGGTCTTCTGTCTCCAACTGAGGACCTTCTTGTTATTCTTCGGTTACTTTTTCCCTAATTAGAGTCTTCAGCGGAAGACCCTTCTATTATTCTTATGTTTTTTTTCTTCAATGTTCTTATTCTTATTATGATTATTAGGGTCTTCCGTCTCCAACGGAAGACCCTACTATTAATCTATTGTTTCTTTTTCACTTTTATAAGGGTCTTCCGTCTTCAGCGGAAGACCCTTCTATTATTCTTATGTTTCTTTTTCACTTTTCTTCTTCTTATTATTATTATTATTATTATTATTATGAATATTATTCTTTTTTTTCAGCACAAATTTTGTGCAGAAGATTTCTCAGAGATGGTTGGATGGATTTGCTTCAAATTTTCAGGGATGTTGCAACATAATCTGAAGTTTATACCGGCTGAAGGATTTTGTGAAAATCACTTCCGGTCTAGTTATCGCCCTTTTATTAAAATTCAGAGGACCTCCTTGTCCGTTCATTTTCTCGTAAACGGCTTGAGCTAAAGCGCTGAAATTTTCAGTGATGATAGAGGACATGTCCCCATTTTACTGGGAGTTTGGATAATTTCCGGAAGTACCTCGTATGGAAGCTAGGTAGGGGTCAAAATTTAGGACACGAATCACGAGTCATTTTTGGAGACATTTGTATCATATCTTTTAAAGTAAAAATATTTTGTAAAACATACTGAACATCATTTGTGCAGAAAAACGAGATCTTTCAAATGATATCAAGAAAAAAAACGCTGACTCATCACATAAGGGTCAGAAAGGGGCCAAAAATCTTTAATCGATAACTCTTTATCAGTTAATATTTTCTCATATAATACTGAAGCAAAAATGTTTATCTCAATAATCTACAGCTATATATCATAATTTTTATGACGTATGGCACATAATTAGGGGCCACAAGGGGCCAGAATGCCAAATTTTTTACCCTTTATATCTCGATAATGAGAAATATTTTGCTAAGTAATATTGAATAAAAGATGTTCAAAATCATGTTCTGAACAAAATGAAACCTTTCATTTTTCGCTAAACGTCCCCATTAGGGAGTTGAAGGGTTGGCCCCTAAATATTTCTTTTGCGAATAACTCGAAAACGAAAAAGAATCTCTGAATAGTTGTTGAACAAAAAGTGCTCAAAATCCTAAAAGTTTTAAAATGAAATCCAGGAAAAGGGGCTGGGCACACAGATTAGGGACCAGAAAGGATCAAAAGTCTTTTTTGGATAACTCTTTAACATTCAATAATTTGTAATACATTAATGAAGCAGAAATGTTTATTTAAACAATCTACAACTGTATATTATGATTTTAAAGTAGTACATTACATAATTAGAGGCCACATGGGGCCAGGAGGCAAAATCTTTTACGCTTTGTATCTCAAAATTGAGAAATATTTTGATAAGTAATATTGAACAAAAGATGCTCAATATGATGTTCTGAACAATATGCAACCTTTCATTTTTCGCTAAACGTCCCCATTAGGGAGTTGAAGGGCTGGTCCCGTAATATTTCTTTTCCGAATAACTCGAAAACGAAAAAGAATCTCTGAATAGTTGTTGAACAAAAAGTGTTCATAATCCTGAGAGCTTTAAAATGTTATGAAGAAAAAAGGGCTGATCCCTAAAATTAGGGGCCGTGAGGGGCCAAAAGTCTATTTTAGAAGTCTTTATTGTTCAATGTCTTTTTACAGAATAAAGATAAGGAAAATCATTACTTAAGAATGAAAATCTCAATCAAAATCTGATCTCATCTCATCAAGAATCGAACGGAAGACCCACTCGCAACGAGATCGTATCTAGTTATTATTCTTTTTTTTTCTTTACAATTTTTGTGCAAAAGATTTCTCGGAGATGGCTCGACCCATTTACTTGAAACTTTCGGAGAAGGTGTTTCTTCATGTAAACCTTATACGTTTTTTTTCATTTTTTTTTTTTGAAAATCACTTCCGGTCGGAAGTTTTCGCCCTTTGATTGAAATTTAGAGGACCTCCTTGTCTGTGATGGAACTCAAAAACGGCTCAAGATAGAAAGCTGAAATTTTCAGGGATGATAGAGGACATGTTGCCATGTTGCAACACGGTCAGGATATTTTCCGGAAGTGACTAGTATGGAAGTTCGGTAGGGGTAAAAAATTAGGACACAAATCATGACATTTTGCATAATATGTTTTAAAATATAATTATTTTGTTAAAACATACTGAGCAACAGATGTGCAGAAAAACGAAATCTTTAATTTGATATCAAGAAAAAAACAGTTAATATTTTGATATACATTGCAGAAGCAAAAATGTTTATCTTAACAATCAGTAACTATATATTATGATTTTTATGTCATATGGTACATTATTAGGGGCCAGAAGGGGCCAGAATTATGAATCTTTGACGCTTTATATCTGAAAAGTTGGAGATATTTTGATTAGTAATATTGAACAAAAGATGTTCAAAATAATGTTCTGAACAATATACAACCTTTCATTTTTCGCTAATCGTCCCTATTAAGGAGTTGAAGGGTTGACCCCTAAATATTTCTTTGCTTATAACTAAAAAACAAAAAACAATCTCTGAATAGTTGTTGAACAAAAAGTGTTCAAACTTCTGAGAGCTTTCAGGAAAATTCAGAAAAAAAGGGGCTGAGCGCTCAAATTAAGGGCCGAGAGGGACCAAAAGTCTTCAATGGATAACCCTTTAGCATTCAATATTTTGTTATACATTACAGAAGCAGAAATGTTTAGTTCAACAATCCGCAACTATATATTATGATTTTCATGTCGTATGGTACATATTATATAGGGGCCACAAGGGGCCAAAATGCTTAATCTTTGACGCTTTTTATCAAGAAAGTGAGAAATATTTTGATTAGTAATATTGAACAAAAGATGTTCAAAATAATGTTCTAAACAATATGAAACCTTTCATTTTTCGCTAAACGTCCCCATTAGGGAGTTGAAGGCCCTTAAATATTTCTTTTGCAAATAACTCGAAAACGAAAGAGAATCTCTGAATAGTTGTTGAACAAAAAAATGTTCAAAATCCTAAGAGGTTTAAGATAAAATTAAGAAAAAGGGGCTGGACACTCAAATTCAGGACCGAGAGGGGCCAAACGTTTTCAATCGATAACTCTTTATCAGTTAATATTTTGTTATATATTACTGAAGCTAAAATATTTATTTCAAAAATCTACAACTATATATTATTATTTTTTTGTCGTATGGTACATAATTAGGGGCCACAAGGGGCCAGAATACTAAATCATTGACGCTTTGTATCTCGAAAGTGAGAAATATTTTGATAAGTAATATTGAACAAAAGATGTTCAGAATAATGTTCTGAACAATACGCAACCTTTCATTTTTCGCTTAACGTCCCCATTAGGGAGTTGAAGGGTTGGCCCCTAAATATTTCTTTTGCAAATAACTGGAAAACGAGAAAAAATCTCTGAATAGTTGTTGTACAAAAAATGATCAAAATCTAAGGAGCTTTAAGATAAAATCAAGAAAAAAGGGCTGGGCGCTCGAATTAGGGGCCAAGAGGGGCCAAAAGTCTTCAATGGATAACTCTTTATGTGTTAATATTTTGTAATACATTACTGAAGCAAAGATGTTTATCTCAACCATTTACAACTACATGTTATGATTTTTATGTCGTATGGTACATAATGTTGGAAGTTCGGTAGGGGTCAAAATTTAGGACACGTTTTATGAGTGATTTTTTGAGACATTTTGCATCATATCTATGAAAATATAATTATTTTGTTATAACATATTGTACACCATTTGTGCAAAATATAAAAATCTTTAATATGATATCAAGTAAAATGTGCTGACTCAGCAAATAAAGAACTGAGAGGGACCAACAGTTTTTATTCAATAACTCTTTTAAAATCAATATTTTGTTATACATTACTGAAGCAAAACTGTTAAGCTCAACAATCTACAAATATATATTATGATTTTTATGTCATATGGTACATAATTAGGGGCCACAAGGGGCCAGAATGCTAAATCTTTGATGCTTTATATCTCAAAAGGAAGAAATAGTTTGATAAGCAATATTGAACAAAAGATGTTCAAAATTATGTTATGAACAAAATGCAACCTTTCGTTTTTTGCTAAACATCCCCATTAAGGAGTTGAAAGGTTGGCCCTAAATATTTCTTTTGCTAATAGCTCAAAAAACAAAAAGAATTTCTTAACAGTTGTTGAACAAAAAGTGATCAAAATCCTTAGATCTTTAAGATGATATGAAGAAAAAGGGCTGATTCCTAAAATTAGGGGCCATTAGGGGCCAAAAGCCGATTTTTTAAGTCTTTAATGTTCAATGTCTTTTTACAGATTGTGGTAAATCATTATTTTTGAATGAAAATCTCAATCAAAATCTTATCTCATCTTATCAAGAATTGGACGGAAGACCCACTCGTTGCTCGCAAAGAGATCGTATCTAGTTAATATTCTTCTTCTTTTTTTCTGCACAAATTTTGTGCAAAAGATTTCTCAGAGAAGGTTGGATGAATTTGCTTCAAATTTTCAGGGATGTTGCAAGATAATCTGAAGTTTATACCGGTTGAAGGATTTTGTTAAAATCACTTCCGGTCTAGAGTTATCGCCCTTTTATCAAAATTCAGAGGACCTCCTTGTCCGTTCATTTTCTCGGAAACGGCTTGAGCTAGAGCGCTGAAATTTTCAGTGATGATAGAGGACATGTCCCCATGTTACTGGGAGTTTAAATAGTTTCCGGAAGTACCTAGTATGGAAGCTCGGTAGGGGTCAAAATCTAGGACACGAATCACGAGTCATTTTTGGAGACATTTTGCATTATATCTTTTAAAGAATAAATATTTTGTAAGAACATACTGAACATCATTTGTGCAGAACAACGAGATCTTTCAAATGATATCAAGAAAAAACGCTGACTCATCACATTAGGTACAGAAAGGGGCCAAAAGTCTTTAATCGATAACTCTTTATCAGTTAACAGGGTTCTCCATGAGCTGTTTTACTGTGTTGCTCCCGACACAGTAAAATTTTCTCCGACACAGTAACGATTCAGATTTTATGCTTGCGACACAGTAAAAATTTTGCCGACACAGTAAGATCTGTGATAATTAGAAAATCTAAACATAAATTCTCTCTAACTAAGTGAGATTTTAATCAAACAATCCTACCGTCTTTCAATTCTAAACGGTGGTGCACTTAATTACTAGGGCTTCACCTTGCATAATCAATTATCCCCTAGACTCTCGCCGGACATCACGCATGAAGGAACAAAGATAAATACCCTGGTAATATGTTTTCACACTTCCAAGTAACGGTTGTTAATTGGTAGTTGCATTAAAATAGATTGAATTTTTTTTTTTAATATTTAAACGTGTCTTTTCTAAAGAACCACGGCTCTACTGTAGGATAATGTTAGTACTGTACGTGAATCATAAAATCGTATCGAAGTCATTTCATGTAAATGATTAAAATTTTCAACATTTTCGAATAAGGAACTCTTAAAAGTAATTTACTGTGCTGAAGTTTCTTTTTTGTGTAATTCGGTAATACGATCTAGAAAACTGACTAATACTCACGGCAAATTTACTTTAAAAAATGTAGAGTACTTCGACTGTATCGACCAGAATTTCCTCTGCTTTTCATCAATAGGCTATGTACATGTACGACCATACCATTTATGTGCATGTATTCTTTTGTTATTATAATGAATCAGTTTCAGTTGCGAATTTGATCGCGAAAATACCGCGAAATTTTAGTACTTCGCGTAAACTCTGCAACACAGTAGCATTTTAAATGATGGAGAACCCTGAGTTAATATTTTGTAATGTAATACTGAAGCAAAAATGTTTATCTCAACAATCTACAGCTATATATCATAATTTTTATGACGTATGGTACATAATTAGGGGCCACAAGGGGCCAGAATGCCAAATTTTTGACCCTTTATATCTCGATAATGAGAAATATTTTGCTAAGTAATATTAAACAAAAGATTTTCAAATTCATGTTCTAACAATATGCAACCTTTCATTTTGCGCTAAACGTCTCCATTAGGGAGTTGAAGGGTTGGCCCCTAAATATTTCTTTTGCGAATAACTCGTAAACGAAAAAGAATCTCTGAATAGTTGTTGAACAAAAAGTGCTCAAAATCCTAAGAGCTTTCAGATGAAATCCAGAAAAAGGGGCTGGACACTCAAATTAGGGGCCAAAAGGGGCTAAAAGTCTTTTTTCGATAACTCTTTAACAGTTAACTTTTTGCGATACATTACTGAAGCAAAAATGTTTATCTCAACAATCTACAACTGTATATTATGATTTTTATGTCGTATATTACATAATAAGGGGCCACAAGGGGCCAGAATGCTAAATCGTTGATGCTTTATATCTCGAAAGTGAAAAATATTTTGACAAGTAATATTGAACAAAAGATGTTCAAAATAATGTTCTGAACAATATACAGTCTTTCATTTTTCGCTAAACGTTCCCATTAAGGAGTTGAAGGGTTGGCCCCTATATATTTCTTTTGCTAATAACTCGAAAACGAAAAAGAATCTCTGAATACTTGTTGAACAAAAAGTGTTCAAAATCTAAGGAGCTTTAAGATGAAATCAAGAAAAAGGGGCTGGGCACTCAAATTAGGGGCCAAGAGGGGCCAAAAGTCTTCAATTGATAACTCTTTATCTTTAAATATTTTGTTATACATTACTGAAGCAAAGATGTTAATCTCAACCATTTACAACTATATATTATGATTTTTATGTCGTATGGTGCATAATTAGGGGCCACAAGGGGCCAGAATGCTAAATATTTGAGGCTTTATACATGTATCTCGAAAGTGGGAAATATTTTGATAAGTGATATTGAACAAAAGATGTTTAAAATAATGTTCAGAACAATATGCAATCTTTCATTTTTCGCTGTTAGGGAGTTGAAGGGTTGGCCCCCAAATATTTCTTTTGCAAATAACTCGAAAAACAAAAAAACAATCTCTGATAAGTTTTTGAACAAAAAGCGTTAAAAATCCCATATATTATGATTTTTATGTCGTATGGTATATATTTAGGGGTCACACGGGACCAGAATGCTAAATCTTTGACGCATTATATCTCACAAGTTGGAAATATTTTGAAAAAAATATACTGAATAAAAGGAATTCAACAAAATGTTTTCAACAATATGCAACCTTTCGCTTTTTGCTAAACGTAAAGGATATGAAGGATTGGTCCCTAAATATTTCTTAAGCGAATAACTCGAAAGCGAAAAACAATCTCTGAACACTTGATGAACAAAAAGTTGTTAAAAGCATGAGATCTTTAAGATGATTTGAAAAAATGGATGGCCCCTCATATAAAGGGCAGAAAGGGGCAAGAAATCGAATTTATGACTATTTAGCGTTCAATATTTTAAACATAAAAGCAGCAAAATCGTTTTTCTTAAGTATAGTATCATTGTAATAAAAATCTCAATCAAAATCTTATCTCATCTCATCAAGAATCGAACGGAAGACCCACTCGTTGTTCACAACGAGATATCATCTAGTTATTCTTTTTTTCTGCACAAATTTTGTGCAGAGGATTTCTCAGAGATGGCTGGATGGATTTCCTTCAAATTTTCAGGGATGATGCTGGATGATCTGAAGTTTATACCGGCTGCCATTTTTGTTCAATCGTATCCCACTTTCTGCATATCATGATATCCAATTCAATCAAATTATACGACCCAGATACATGTACATCGTCTAATAGAACGAACAAAGTCCTTTTTTTTTTTTATTGGAGAATTACTTTTGAAGTAATAATTTTTAATCTTAAATATTAAGTATTTCATACATGTATTACAGAAATATAATTTTCCGTTTTTTTCTTCAAAGTCTATGAAATAATATTGATTATTCTTTGAAATCTTAAATAAGTATTAAGCCGTATTTCGTTTTGAAAATATTGATTCCTAAAATGATTCCTGAAAAGGAGCTGGGCATTCAAATTAGGGGCCTAAAGGGGCTAAAAGTCTTTTTTCAATAACTCTTTTAAAGTCAATATTTTGTTATACATTACTGAAGCAAAAATGTTTATCTCAACAATCTACAACTGTATATGATAGTTTAAATGTCGTATATTACATAATTAGGGGCCACAAGGGGCCAGAATGCTAAATCTTTGATGCTTTATAGCTAGAAAGTGAGAAATATTTTGACAAGTAATATTGAACAAAAGATGTTCAAAATCATGTTCTGAACAATATGCAACCTTTCATTTTTCGCAAAACGTCCCCATTAGGGAGTTGAAGGGTTGGCCCCTAAATATTTCTTTTGCAAATAACTCGAAAACAAAAAAGAATCTCTGAGTAGTTGTTGAACAAAAACTGTTCAATATCTTACGAGCTTCAAGATGAAATCCAGAAAAAGGGGCTGGACACTCAAATTAGGGGCCAAAAGGGGCTAAAAGTTTTTTTTGATAACTCTTTAACAGTCAATATTTTGTAATACATTACGGAAGCAAAAATGTTTATCTGAACAATCTACAACTGTATATGATGATTTTAAAGTCCTATATAACGTAAATAGGGGCCACAAGGTTCAGAATGCTAAATCTTTGACGCGTTATATCTCAAAAGTGAGAAAATTCTTGATAAGTAGTATTGAACAAAAGATTTCAAAATAATGTTCTGAACAATATGCAACCTTTTATTTTTCGCTAAACGTCCCCATTAGGGAGTTGAAGGGTTTGTCCCTTGAATATTTCCTTTGCAGAATAACTCGAAAACGAAAAAGAATCTCTGAATAGTTGTTGAACAAAAAGTCTTCATAATCCTGAGAGCTTAAAAATGATATGAAGAAGAAAAGGTTCATCCCTAATTTTAGGGGCAGTTAGGGGCAAAAAGTCGATTTTAGAAGTCTTTATTGTTCAATGTCTTTTTACACATTATGGAAAATCACTATTTTAGAATGAAATTCTCAATCAAAATATGATCTCATCTCATCAAGAATCGAACGGAAGACCCACTCGTTGCTCGCAACGAGATCGTATCTAGTATTATTATTATTATTATTATTATTACTGATTATGTGCACGCGATTTCTTGTAAACTACTGGGCGGATTCTCATGAAACCTTCATCTGAGAGGTACTGATCTGAACCTTATTGGAAATTTTTTTCGTTGACGACGTCACTTCCGGTCGTGAGATATGGACATTTTCCTGATTTTAAAATGCAATTTTCTCTTGATTTAGTAGCAAAAACTGCTTAAGATATGAACTGAAGATTAATTGGAAGTGATAGTTCATGATTTATAGCGGTGACGGATTGCCTTTTCGTGCATCGTCAATACTCTCAGTCAATACCGGAAGCGAATTTAAAAAACGCAATTTTTCAACTTTTCTTTATTAATATTTTTGTTTTAGAATTGATTAGAGACTCTTTTGTTGAAGCGAAATTTTAATTTGTTTGAAAATCGAAAAAGCCAATCTCGAGATATTTGCATTTGAAAAATCGAAGCGGCGATCCCAATGGCTAAATGGTTAGCGCGTCGGATTGTCACGCGGGCGACCCGGGTTTGATCCCCCGTGTGTCCAAAAAATGTTACCATTTGTTCTGCTCGATTTTTCGATATTTTTTAATTTTAGACCATTTGCAACAATATATTATATGTATAAACTTTTAAGCATATCTTCGTAATTAAGGGACACAAGGGTCCAGAATGCTAAATCTTTGACGCTTCATATCTTGAAAAGAGTGAATATTTTATTAAGCAATATTGAACAAAAGATGGTCAGAATAATATTCTAAACAATATGCATACTTTGAATTTTTGTAAAATGGCCCCATTAAGGACTGGTAGGGGTGGCCCCTAAATATTTCCATTCAGCATATCTCCCAAACGAAAAGAAATCTCTGATTAGGTGTTGAAGAAAAAGTCTTTAAAATCACAAGACCTTCAATTTGAAATCAAGAAAAAGAGTCTGACTCCTCAAATTAGGGGCTAAGAGGGGCCAAAAATCTTTCATCTTTAACTCTTTAATGATCAATATTTTGTGATACATTACACAAGCAAAGGTATTCATCTTAACAATTTGCAACAAGATATGATATAATTTGGATCATAAATTACATAATTAGGGGTCACAAGGGGCCAGAATGTCAATTATTTGACGCTTTATATCTCAAAAAGGGGAATACTTTAATAAGCAATATTGAAAAAAAGATGGTCAAAATAATGTTCTAAACAATATGCATACTTTGAATTTTTGTAAAATGGCCCCATTAAGGACCTTCATCGATGGCCCCTAAATGTTTCCATTCAGCATATCTCCACAACGAAAAGAAATCTCTGAATGAGTGTAGAACAAAAAATCTTTGAAATCACACGATCTATCATTTGGTATCAAGAATAATAGACTGACTCTTAAAATTTGGGGCTCAAAGGGGCCAAAAGTCTTTCTTCTTTAACCCTATTATTATCAATATTTTGTTATACATTACTGAAGCAAAGGTATTCATCTTAACAATATGCAACAATAAATGATACAATAGCCAACATCGGAACCACTATTTCGTCTTTTATTCCGTTGCGGTTTTGATATTTAGTATGTCCAACGAGATCTCATTTTTGGCGTGAACTTGGGCAACATTTTGTAAACAAGGACGCGCTGCTGAACTTGTCATGTCTTATGATGTCAAATAGCCGCGTTTTATCTGCAAATAACCATGGTAAATTACCATTGTATTGCCGTGGGGTGTAACAATGACTCCAGGAAATCAAACAGACTCAGTAAATACCCGCATATGGTAGATAAGAATGGAAATGTTGTCAATTTTTATATATTGCCTTCCGCAACTAAAAATCCAAAACTTCGGAGCCAGTGGATAAATGCGGTACGTCGTAAAAATTTCAAACCTAGTAACACAGATCATTGGCACGCAGTATGCTCCAAACATTTCGTAGATGGAAGACCCACTGACACAAACCCAATACCAACTTTATTTGAATATAATAACTACAGGCATGATCAGGCCCAGGGTCAAGGAAAGAGGAAAACATTGACTTCGAAATACAACAATACTTCATCTTCCCAGGGGTTTGTATTTTAGCTTCTCGATCAATGATGATTTTACATAAAATATTATACCCATATTTCTATTATCAGCTTATAAGGCCAAAAGAAAATATATTTTTTGTTTCCTGTTCCTTGGCCAAAAAGAAATAGGGTAGGTATGTAGGGAAAAAATATTTTCAATGCTCAATGGATGGAGAATATGTATCATGTAATAACAAGAAAACAGTATCTCTACACTTTACAGAGCAAGTTTATTAATAAAGATTTATAAAATAAAGGTATCCTTTGCACTTTAGATGTATTAGCTCTGTTAATATTGTTGGTTGACTTTAGTATTTCAGGAAAATACGCCCCTCCCCCCAAATGAATATGAAAAAAAAAATTAGGGTTGCATGTAAAAATGTTGAGTAGCCCAGGTGACAGGAAACAAGAGTAAATATAAAGTTTTTGCCTACAGAATGTATTCAATATAATTTGCATGAATAATCAATATCTAAATTTCATTTAGAAACACACACACACACAAGTATCTTTTTTATATTGTATGAATTATGTTATAATAACAACTGTGCCTCTAAAACTGTTAATCAAATATTTTACATGCAGAAATGAAAGTCACTCTGAAGGAAAAAAAAAACAAAGGACTTCACAGACTAGTGTACATGTATTTGTCCAGCCAGTACCGGTGGCACAGTTATATCAAGGCATACAGCATGAAATCATTATTCCTGCCAAGGAAGGAGGAAAGGGTTGGAAAACATAATTTTCTTTAAAATAACTAAAAACATAGCATTTCTTTGATTTTGTTTAAAAAGTTTGTCTTTTATCTGTGATTTTTCTTCTATAATCAGAAATGTCTGGATTAAAGAAACGTGCATATTTAAATCAGTAATAACAAATATACCCCAAAAAAATCATAACCAGTATATTTTCATATGCATAAAAATATGCTTCTCTATTTGTATTTTTCTTTCACAGTTCCAATTACAACTGATATACCATATTCCCTACCTGGTATCATGCAACATGACCACCCATATATAGTGAGTCCTGTATCAGGTTCATCTCATCTTAGTGACACAGACTGGGCAGATGCTGATACCCAAATAACAAATTTGGAACATAAAAATAGGCATCTGAAGGTATTTTTACAGCAGAGCAACTTTTTTTTTTTGTTATTTCATATGTTATGTCACATAAATACATTTATCCCGCTTCAAACAAATTTGTCGATTACTGATTGGATAAAAGCTAATCACATGACTCCCTGAAATTTTCTGTATTACGTCTCTGTCGAGGCGTAATATGAAAATCGGGCACGCGATTCCGTTAGAAGCGTTGTTATTGTAAATAAAAATGGCGTCTTAGAAACGGTTTACGTAGGTCATGTAGGTAGTTTAGTTAAATTTCATGTTACCGTAACGATGTTTTATGTTGATTCAACTTGATTGTTATTGGATTAAAACTGAATATTTTCATTATATGCACAAATATTTTTTTTTACATTGAAAAAGGTTTTCAGCGGAATAAATTCGTAACACAGTCAGTTAGTGACCTAATACGGATTCATACAAGGTGTATCTTTGACGCTTAATATCTAAAAAAAAAGTGGGGAAATATTTTGATAAGCAATATTGAACAAAAGATGGTCAGAGTAATTTTCTTAACAATATGCATCCTTTGAATTTTTATAAAACGGTCCCATTAAGGACTTGCAGAAGTGACCCTTAAATATTTCCATTCAGCATATCTCCACAACGAAAAGAAATCTCTTAATAAGTGTAGAACAAAAACTCTTTAAATTTGCAAGATCTTTCATTTGGTATCAAGAAAAAGGGGCTTACTCTTCAAATTAGGGGCTCAGAGGGGCAAAATTCTTTCATCTATTACCATATAATGATCAATTTTTTGTTATTTATTACTGAAGCAAAAGTATTCATCTGATCGATTTGCAAAAATATATGATACAATTTGGATCAGATGTTACGTAATTAGGGGTCACAAGGGGCCAGAATGTCAAATCTTTGACGCTTTTTATCTCAATAAGGGTTAATATTTTGATAAGCAATATGGAACAAAAGAATTAGAATAATGTTCTAAACTATATGCATACTTTGAATTTTGTAAAATGGCCCCATTAAGGATTTTCAGGAGTGGCCTCTAAATATTTCCATTCAGCATATCTCCACAACGAAAAGAAATCTCTGAATAAGTGTAGAACAAAAAATCTTCAAATTTGCAAGATCTTTCATTTGGTATTTAGAAAAAGGGGCTGACTCTTCAAATTAGGGGCTCAGAGGGGCAAAAAGTCTTTTATCTATAACCATATAATGATTCAATAATTTGTTATACATTAGTGAAGCAAAAGTATTCATCTAATCGATTTGCAAAAATATATGATACAATTTGGATCAGATGTTACATAATTAGGGATCACAAGGGGCCAGATTATCAAATCTTTGACGCTTTTTATCTCAAAAAGGGGGAATATTTTGATAAGCAATATTGAACAAAAGATGGTCAGAGTAATGTTCTAAACAATATGCATTATTTGAATTTTGCAATACGGCCCCATGAAGGACTTGTAAGGTTGGCCCCTAAATATTATCAAAATGACAAGGAAAGTAAGGATTTAGATCTTCCTTTTAAAACTCACTTGGCTTGGTATATTTTTCTAAAATTTATATTACACTTTTAGCACCAAGATAACATATTCTGAAATTTTTCACGTTTAAACCTTTACTGAATGAGATTTGTCTATATTTGTTATTTTCAAAGGAAGACCTACTCGTTGCTCGCATCGAAATCTCATCTAGTTAATCTTTTTTTTTTCTTCTACTTCCTAGACGCCAATTTTGAAGCCTCATATCTCACTTATTTCTCAACAGATTTCGCTCAAATTTTCAGAGGTACTAAAAATAACTAAACTCTATCAGAATGCTGTCGAAAATTTAAAAAAATCATTTCCGGTTTTGAGTTATTTCCCTTTAAACAAAAATTTATAGGCTTTCGTTTCCAGACAAAGGCTCAGAGACGGCTCAAACTGTAGTAGAATTTATACTGATTTTAGATAATATAAGGATTGCGCATCGTTTTTTTTTTCGATTTCCCTAGTCAAAATGGCGCTATATAGGGATCAAAAATTAGAATGCTTAAAAGAGCCAAAAATTACTCAGATTTTGCTTTTTATCTTCTAAACTAAAAATATTTAGTGAAAATATATAGAACATAATTTGTGCAGAATTAAAAGATCTTTCAAATGGTATCTCGGGAAAAGGACTGAATCATAAATTAAGGGATCTAGAGGGCCAAAAGTTTTTACCAGATATCTCAAAAAGTGTTGAGAATTTGTTATACATCAAAAAAGCAAAGTTGTTGAATATCTCTGGTAAAATCTACTGATGTCATCAAAATACGTCCCGTGACGGGACTTCCGACCAAACCGGAAGTAGTCCGAAACTGCATATTTCTGCCGTTTATGACATGTTTTGGGTGAAACATTTGTCATTAGAACCATGAGACTTAATTTTCCGTCCGTCGACGTCACTTCAAACAGGAAGAAGCCAAAAATGGCTCACTTTTGGAATTTTCAACATAGATTTAGAAGATTTAAATCATTAGATTCGTCATTACTCTTTTTTTTTTAAATAAAAGTTACTTCCGGTCAAACAAGACGGAAGACCTACTTGTTGCTTTGCAACGAGTTTTTCTCTAGTTTACATTAGTAGTTTCATGTTTATTCGTTATACTATTTTTTCCTCAATTTTACAGTGTCTTTATAAATTTTCGTGTGACAAGATACATTATAAGTACTTATAAAATTTTCTTATGAACGTTTCTTTTTCAAACGGATCTAATTCTCTTTTTAATTCTTTATTTTATTACAAACAAACTATTCTTACACGGTTATCCTGGCGAACCACATCGATAAAATCTAAAGTTTGCATCCAATTAGGACTTACGAGCCCAATATAATAATTGTTTAAAATAAAAGACAAAGTGTTTTTAAATATTACCCTGGCTATGCTCCCGGATTTATATATATCCGGGAGGTATATTTTTTTGTTCCGTTTGTCTGTCTGTCTCTTTGTTTCTTTCTTTGTTTGTTTGTTTGCAAACTTTAACCTACACCATAACTTTTGAACCATGAAAGATAGAGACTTCTTATTTGTTATGCATACTACATGTACAATAATTAAGGTCTTTCAAATGTCACCAAGGTCAATGACCTTGTGACCTTGAATGTGGCCTATATGCTAAAAATAGCTTTTTATCTGCAATCTTCAACCTTCGTCATAACTTTTGAACCAAGAAAGTTAGAGACTTAATATCTAATATGCGTACATGACTAATTAACATTCTTTTTAATGACACCAAGGTCAATGACATTGTGACCTTAAATGTGACCTGTATGTTAAAGATAGTTTTTTCCGTACCTTTGCCATAACTTTCGAACGATAAAAGATAGGGACTGCATATTTAGTACATGTACGTATACTCCGGTAATTAAGCTCTTACAAATGACATCAAAGTCAATGACCTTGTGACCTTGACTGTGACCGGTATGCTACAAATAGTTTAGTTCCTTCGTCATAACTTTTAAACCACAAGAGATAGATACTTCATAACTGATATCCTTACTTTACTAATCCAGTTCTTTCACGTTACGCGAAGGTCCATGACCTCGTGACTTTGACTATGACATATATGCTAAAAATAGCTTTTTAAAATTTTGTTGCCGCCGGGCGTAAAGTGTATGACAAACACATTTTGTTTTCTAAATGAAAGTCAATATTTCGCTGTAAATATTTCAAAGGATGAGCCAGATAAACATTCAAACGGCTCTCCCTTTTTTCTCAATGCTCATTTTATCAATTATTTGCGTTTTTAATGAAACCAGTTTTTAGACTTTGATAATAATCACAAAAAAGATGCTAATTACACAAAACACCTCCCTCAAAGATTAGATTTATTTTTTTTTTTATGCTTCGTCACGGATTTTTGATTTTCATCGATAATATTATAAAAGACTTATACATGTATATTGTAATAATTTGAATTTATTCCATTCTTTAAAGAAGTTCTTAAATAAAAACATTTATTAGAGTGAATACTTAGATGTCATGTTAAGTATATTTAAGGAATGCATTTAATAGCAACTCAAATTATATTGTAAAACCTGGACTGGGACAGTTTACGCTTTATTATCCGCGAAGCGGTTTATAAAAAAACGTAAACTGCTCAAACCCAGGTTATAGCAGTAAAATTTTGGTTGCTATTTCATTCATACCTTATGATTTAATTATCAATCATAAAGTTTATAAAACAAGACATTTTTCCTTTTTTTTAAAGTATCGTCGTGCAGATTAAATACGTTTTTGACATAAGTCATTGTGAGGTAGTCAAACCACATTATACGAGGGTTGTCCCGTAAAATCGTGGACAAAGCATTTTTCTCGAAAAGTAGTGGGCGCAGTAAGCTGAAAATTTCATTCAATGTTTATTCATCATATTTAAGTGCATGATATTTTTTTTTGATAAAATATAGGCAAAAATAAAGATCTTATTATGCTTGAATGTGCACGAGGTATTGTCCTACGGCGGACGGTCAAGAAACCAAGGTTTTATTAAAGAATACACAAGTTTTAATTCAAAATAAAAGTTTTAAATACATAAGATTTGGATTTAAGTTATCCTAATTCAATTCCACAATCAATTTTGTAGTCTTTGTAAAACTTTTAAGGCATTTGCTTAATTTTTGGCAGTTTCTCGAGCATTCGAAATGGGAAAGTGGTAAACACAACGCACGAAAATGGCGAGGTTTTATGACGTTACGGCGCACCGGAGAACAGTTCAGTTTTATTTTGATGTTGTAATGACACCTTTAGAGACTTGAAATGACCATAGAAGAAAAAAAGATTATAAAAATATTACCATATCTTAAGTATACAAATGAAATAGGAGTTTTCTTAGTGAAGTTTTTTTTGATCGAATCCCTGGGGAGTACAAAACCAACGGACAAACTCCTAATGTAATAGCAAAAGACGATGTCACAGTTGACCGCCGACATGAGATTTTCTACTAGATGAATGATGGTGAGAATATTTTCCGTAACTTACTAATAAATCTTCAGAAGAAATTATGAGGGTGCCAATTGGTTCTTCGACTGTTTATGGAGACTAAAGAATGTGTATCAATGAAATTCCTGAATTTAAGTCGGACTCATCCAACTTCATCTTCAGCAAAGATAAAACGTGATGCTTTTTTAGACACTTTAACGTTATAATCCATGCGCCGTTAGGTGATACAATACATGGCATAAAATCTCATAATTTGTTTATTTATGCATATATTTATCTGAAATTTGTTGTGTACATTACAAAAATATGTACTAAATAATAGTGAAAACTTCAGAACGCAGTGATGTTTTTTTTTACACTAGACAACTTATCCACCATTTCATGGGACAACCCTCGTACAATTAAGATTATTATTGATAGTGTTGATTAGTGATATATATATATATATAAAGCACTAAAAATGACCAACGACACGAATAATAAAAATTGTAAAATTTTCGGGACGCCCTGTCCCTTCCTCAGGACAAAGAAAAAAGTTAAAAAGTCATAAGAACAAAGGAAAAAGAGAAACAAAAACAACTAGCACTACTACTAAACACTAGATATTTACATGCTTAATTACATGATGAATTGGAAATTTTTAAGAACACTAATAAAGAAAGAAATCCGGACCGCTATGAAATGCGTCCGGTCTATCGGGTATACTCGGGTAAAGTGCGATTAACATAATTGAACGAATTAATTATGCTAATTAATTACGACAATCAGTAAATCGTACATTGTTTCATTCTCTCAAAATGGCGTAACTTTACTGAATAAAGAATAATCAAAGAAAATATTATAGCAGGGATATTTATACATATGAATATGATCAATTATACATTTTGAAATATTTAAGGACTTATTACCGGGAATAATAATTAACAAAGGTGTAAGTAATACATAGTTATGAGAGATGTTCGAGAGTTGGTGACGCAAATTAACTGTAGAGTTTACACTAAATTGAGAGAATGTTTTTGTTTAGTATCATCAGGAATTTGGTCTAGTTTACGTTCATTCTGGTGAAGTCATTCAGTTTGTTAATACCATTAGGGCGGAATGACTTCAATCTGTGCATCCAGAACTTTTCTTTGCTTTTTCTCTGAGCATCTGTCATGTCCTCCCATTTGTGACCCTCAAGGTTGAAATGTTCCCCAACGGGTTCATTGAGTTTTTTGGTCCTAATGGTCGAACGGTGGTTATTGACTCTCCTGCACTGATCTCCTGTTCCACCAATATACTGTTTGGAGCAAACTTTGCAACTGATGAGATAAATGCAGTTGTCAGTATGACAGGACAAATTCCCTAGTATTTTGTAGCTGCGGCCTGTAACAGGGCTGTTAAAACTGTCTGTGTCAGTGCTGTGCTTACAAAGAAGACCATTAGGACCAAAAAACTCAATGAACCCGTTGGGGAACATTTCAACCTTGAGGGTCACAAATGGGAGGACATGACAGTAGTGGTGATTGACCATAACCCAAGATGGACAGATGCTCAGAGAAAAAGCAAAGAAAAGTTCTGGATGCACAGATTGAAGTCATTCCGCCCTAATGGTATTAACAAACCGAATGACTTCACCAGAATGAACGTAAACTAGACCCAATTCCTGATGATACTAAACAAGATTATTCTCTCAATTTAGTGTAAACTCTACAGTTAATTTGCGTCACCAACTCTCGAACATCTCTCATAACTATGTATTACTTACACCTTTGTTAATTATTTTTCCCCGGTAATAAGTCCTTAAATATTTCAAAATGTATAATTGATCATAATTCATATGTTTAAATATCCCTGCTATATTATTTTCTTCGATTATTCTTTATTAAGTAAAGTTACGCCATTTTGAGAGAATGAAACAATGTACGATTTACTGATTGTCGTAATTAATTAGCATAATTAATTAGTTCAATTATGTAAATCGCACTTTACCCGAGTATACCCGATAGACCGGACGCATTTCATAGCGGTCTGGATTTCTTTCTTTATTAGTGTTCTAAAAAATCTCCAATTCATCATGTAATTAAGTATGAAAATATCTAGTGTTTAGTAGTTGTGCTAGTTGTTTTTGTTTCTCTTTTTCCTTTGTTCTTATGACTTTTTAACTTTTTTCTTTGTCCTGAGAAAGGGACATGGCATCCCAAAAATTTGACAATTTTTATTATTCGTGTCGTTGGTCATTTTTAGTGCTTTATATAAATTTCCATCCGTGACCTTGTATCTACTTGGTAGATCCGACATTTAGGATATACAGTGTTGTTGGATTTTTAGTGCTTTATATATATATATATATATATATATATATATATATATATATATATATATATATATATATATATATATATATATATATATATATATATTATATATAGTGAGAAATTATTGCTGATTTTAAGTGCCGTCTTTTTTTGTGTTTTTTTTTTTCAAATTCTGTGGAGTTTTCTGAATAGCTTTAAATATTTTAAAACGTGGCTATCTTCGGGACTGTTGCCATGGAAACCAACTCATGTTTATATATCAAAACTTTTGGGGGTTTTTTTGTTCAAGGAACTTGTCCTCCATCTGTTGATACACATTTTTTTTTAAATTTTATAATTACAGTTTTGTCGGGTTCACGTATCCTAAAATTATTGTTTTTTAAGTCAGACCTTCATTCTATTGAATAAAGGATGGAAAATTATTTTTTTGCGAACAAACAAGGCTTGTTTAATGACGAAACTTCAGAATTTTGTGTTTGTTCATTCCGTGCTTTATCAAGATTAAGAGATTGAATAACAGCATACCTGGCGATGAAGTTTCATTACAAAATAATATCTGAATAACAAAATTCGTCATTATTTGATGTTTTACGCCACATTGCAAGCAGCCATAATCTAGAACCCTTCCCATAATGAACAGGTCACCCGGTTTGACGGAAAACAAGTGTGATTTCTTCAACGGAAAACAACAAGCGAGATAACTTCGAAGAGTGGTTACAAGGCATGTGGAATTCCCTCGATGTGTGGTGTCTGGGGCACATGGTAAGAAGAAATTGAACAGAATTCCTAATGTGCTAGTGTTTTCCTTTATTGGCAAAATTAACATTTGTTTTTTTTTTTGACTTTTGAATAATTTAAATTCAAGAGAATTTTCAAGCTTTGATAATTTGAATTATTTATTGGATTTTGTTTATCAATCAAAGAAACATATTTTGTTTGAATATTACTTGTTTGATTTTCATTCAATTGTTTTCTCTGTAATTAGTAGATTAGTTGGTGACCTAGTTATTCGGGACCTAAAGTTCAGAAGTTGACGCTGAGATTACGAATTTTCCAAATTCATCACTTCAGTAAGTTGTGTGTCTCTAAGTAGTTAGTGTTTTCACATTGCATATCGCGTAAGTAAAAAAAAGTGCGTGTATAGTCTTACAACAAAACTCAGGTGTGTAGAGACTAGTCTGTGGGGAAATTTCTAATTTCATTTGTCTTTTATTGTTTGTCTGTATTATTTTGTGTTTTGTGAATTCTGATCATGGCAGAAGCTTTGAAAGAGATTATTAATAACGGAGTATAACGGAGTATCGTTAGGTAACAAAGAAGATACTCTTAAAGAATTTGTTAGACACCAACAGGGTATTCAGAGAGAAGAGCGGCTGGCAGATGAAGAAAGTATGAAAATGGAGCTAGAGTACCATCGGATGAAAGAGAAACATGATAAACAGATGCAGCTGCAGCAGCTGACTCATCAACAACAAATAAAAATGCTTCATGAGAAAAAGAGGTTGAAAATAGCAGGGGTTGAGGAGGTAAGTGTTAAGTTCAAAGGTCCAAAAATCCCGGCTTTTGAGTATGGAACGGATGAAATGGACAGCTATTTACGTAGATTTGAACGATATGCAGAGTTTAAAAAGTGGCCAAAAACATCTTGGGCTATGAGTCTCAGGTAGGGCTCCCGATATTTATGCAAAATTACCAGCAGATGATACTTTAGATTATGACAAGCTGAAGATAGCACTCCTTAAATGCTATGAGCTAACAGAAGATGGGTTTAAACACAAATTCAAATCAGCAAAACCAGAAACGGGTGCGACATTCGTACAATTTTCTGTTAGAGTGAGTAGCTATTTGCTAAGGTGGTTAAAAATGGCCAAAATAGCAGACACATTTGAGGTATTATTTGATTTAGTATTGAGTGATCAGTTCTTGAATACTTTAGATTTGACCTTGTTTTTAAAAGAGAGGACACCAAAGAGTATACAGGAGATGGCACAATTAACGGACCAGTATCGAGAGGCAAGTATGACCAACGCTGCGACCCTCAGCAATGTCAAAGGCAATGAATTTCAATACCCAGCTAAGTTCCGTTCTGGAAATCACAATAACAGGTGAGAAGAAAACACATTGTTTTAAATGCAACAGGATAGGGCACATTGTTAATCGGAATGCAGAACAAAACCGAAGATAGCAGCTGTAACAACGCGAAAACAGAAGGAAATCAATGATACTTCATCTAGTACAGAGGAACACACAGCAACATTTGTAAGCACAATGCCTGCAGACACTGGAACCAATTCTTTGAATCTTGATAACTCAACAAGAGTTTTATCATCATGCTACCAACTGCAACACAACATGCCAGTATCAGCAGGTTTTGTTGAAGGTAAGCCAGTAACGGTATTAAGAGACACAGGGATGCAGCGGCATAGTGGTTCTAAGAAGTAAGATTGATGAAACAAATTTGATTCAAGATAAGTTTCAAACATGCATTTTGGCAGATGGTTCATCTATTAGAGTACCAGTTGCTTTTGTCTTTGTTGACAGGCCTTATATTACAGGAACATTTGAAGCATGGTGTATGGAGAAGCCAGTCTACGATCTAATCATCGGGAATGTAGCTAAGGTACAATGAATTGGAGGTCCTGATCCTGATTGGTCAGAGGCAAATGCTGTTGAAACCCGTCAACAAGCAACGTTGAAATTAAAACACTATCCTCAACTCAAAGTTCCAGAAATACTTAAGGGAAAAATCACTCCAGACGAGATTAAACTAGAACAACAGACCGATGACTCACTGCAGAGAATACGACAATGGGCAAGTTACGGGCAAGTGGTTGACAAACGTACTGCAACAATTCGATGGTTTTTACTCGATGGGTTCGTATATCGTGAATATCAAACCAAGACTGAATCAGGTAAGTTTTACAGACAGCTTGTAGTCTAAAAGAAATTCAGGGATATTGTCATGAAATTGGCACATTCATGGTCATTTGGCTATATTACGTACAACGTCAAGAATTCTATCTGAATTCTACTGGCCTGGACTACAGACTGATGTCAAGATGTTTTTCGTTCTTGTGACATCTGTCAAAGGACCATACAAAAAGGTAAGGTTTCTAAGTACCCCCTTCAGTAGATGCCACTTATTGATGTTTCTTTCAAGAGGGTTGCCGTAGACATCGTCGGACCTATTCATCCCATTAGCGACAAAGAGTATAGGTTTATTCTTACTTTGATCGATTTTGCTACTATATACCCTGAAGCTGTACCACTGCTATCAATTGAAACGGAGAGAGTTGCTGAGGCGCTCATAGACATATTTTTTAGAATTGGAGTTCTAACTTTGTTCTGTAGTTTATTTCAGTTATCATATTCTGGACCTTTTATTCGAACACCCTTTTTGGTACCTCTCCACTACCTGTATGTATTCACCTGAGTTTAGGCTTCCGCCCTCCTTCTTCATAAAACCAGCCTACCGTGATGTAGCTGCACGAGCTCAATGATTGTCCAGTTTTATACTGCCAAAGTTTTGTAAAATTAAAGTACTGAGTATTGTATATCATTAATACAGACACTGACTTCTTAGGTCCTGTTCTACGTACGGAGTATGATGTGATGTAGAAACTTACCGTTGTGTGGACAGACAAGAGCCAGAATACTATAACATTATTTTAACTATATAAATGTAAAAGGGTTTTTTGAGTTTCTTGATTATTTTGAGAATACTAGGGAAATAATTCGCAACATATACCTTGTAATAATACTTCTTTTCATTAAAATATTATTAGTGAGAAAAAACCCTTTATTTTCATATAATACACTACATGTTTAATATCAAGACCGTATTACAAATTTTGGCTGAAAACAGATTAAGCGTTTCATTTCCTATTAGTACATGTAGCAATTCCTGACGTTACGTATATTATAGAACCTTTAGAACTTTGATTAACTATCGTGAAAGCTTTGGAACTTTGATTTACATGTACTATAGTGAAAACCTAGGAACTTTGTTTTACTATGGTGAAAACTTTGAAACTTTGATCTACTATGGTAAGCAATAGTTTGCTGTAGTATTTTTTTATTGTTATGGCTAAACATTCATATGCCTTATGTTGAGTTAAAGGCCACAGAAAAATTTTTTTCTCATGTAAGATTTTTGATAAATTCTGCTTTAAATGAACAGAAAAAAGGTCGGTTTATAACGGAGCACAATTAGAACCTATGCCAATTCAAATAGATTGTTGGAAGACCCAGCCCTGGATCATGATACAAACTAAGACATAAGTCAAATTGAATAAAGTCGAAGGCTCAAGTGAGCTTCTCTGATCAATTTTTCCCCCGTTATCTGTCGTCGTCGTTGTTGTCGTCGTAAACATTTCAATTTCCATCGTCTCAAGAACCATTAAGCCAATTCCAACCAAACTTGCTGCAAATAATCTTTGGGTGAAAGGGATTCAAAGTTTGTACAAATGAAGGGCCAAGTCCCGTCTAAAGGGAGGATAATTATGAATAAGTGAAAATTTATGTCATTAATAAAAAAATTAGGAAGCATTCTCATGTGGTGTAGATTCAATTTTTTTCAAATCATGACCCTTCGGGGTAGGGTGGGGCGACAATGGGGTATCAAAGTTTAACATAGGAATACATTGGAGCATATTTTTAAAAATGTTTTATTCAATAACATAATAACAATAAATGTGGAGGTAATGCCTCCTCAGAGGCCCTCGCAAATATATCCTCACCTGGGGTGCCAGGAGCTCCCTGGATCGGATAAAAAAAAGAATTGTACATATCATTGAGAAAACTTATTTGGTTAAATACAGTAGGGTAGAATAGAATAAACAAAAAATGCATACTTGACAGTTTACATTTTATGAGTACAAAAATAAATGTTTCATTCATATTTCATGTTTGTTTTAAGTACATTTATATATATCAAACTACAGCAATTTTACAAAAAAATATTCGTAGGGGGCACCAACACATCAAGTCCAAAAGTCCCCCTACCATTATACACTCCAAAGGCCAGGTCACCTTTGGATGTAAAGATGGTATCAATTTTTTTTCCAGACAAATTTGAATTTTTTTCTTTAAAAATTGTATTCTATATATATAATGATATAAAAATTTTTATAACATAAACACATCTTAGAAATACTATTCATATGAACATGCATAGAAATTGATTAATTAAATAATTTTTATCACAAACTTTCTACAATTTTTTAAAATATATTTATTTTCCAGTTCTTATATTTTGATCTTTTAAGAGCACAATAAAACATTCTTAAGGATCTTTTAACATGACAAAGAATTGCTGATGGTGATTCAGCTATTTCTTCCAATCTACACATCATTTTGTATTTATAGATTCTAAGGGCTACAAATGATATAAGATTATTTAATAATAGTGTATTTTCGTTAACTTCATTGTAGAATCCTACAACTATAAGTTTCCACGATATATTACATTTTAAAATTTCACTGACAATATTCCATATTCTTTGAACATTTTGACATTCGTATATTAAGTGTTTGTTTGTTTCACACTGTCCTTACAATATGGACACAGATTAGATATGTCATTCCATTTGATAAAGTAACTCCTATTATTAAGAAGATTATTAAGAATTCTGTATTTAATATCAGAGATTTTTTTGTCAAAGGCTTTGACAATTTTGAAAAAAATATATAAGAAAAATATTGACTTTGGATACCGAATTCTTTTTTGTATTTATTGATGTAGCATGGCTTACAAATTTTTGTTTTTTAAAAATACAGTATTTGCATTCATTGTCTTTGATGCAGTGATATTGATTTTAATTAAAAAGGAAATCATCGTATTTCTTATATTTGTATATTTTGATAAGCTGAAATCGAACTGCTTGGTGTCTTCTGAAAAATATTCTTTAATGTCAAGTATTCACAATATAATTTGTTTTTTACAAGTAAATTTGAAAAGCATTCAGGTGGCCTTAAACAATTTTCATCAACAATTTTTTTTTGCATTTTTTTTTATTTTCTTCTCCAGAACAACTGGGCCGGTAAATATGAAATTCATGTGTAGACCTCTTCGGGTAATATAAATTAAAGATTGTTTAAATTGTTTCCCCGGGGGAAGGGTGGGGCCACAATGGGGTTTCAAATTATTGCATCGGAATACAAACCACGGTCCGGAGTCAGCACATAGCTCTCTCCTGCCCGTGGCTGCTTGGTCGCAAAAATTGACGTAATCTTGATATTAACTCCTCTCTGTTGTGACGTCATATTCAGTCAGTGGCAAGTTTTGTTTCCATTGCAATTGAAATCGACAACTGACAAGAGTTTACGAAAAATATTTCCTATACTGTGATTGGACATTGGAAGGTCGAGATAAAGTTCATCATCCGACTATGCTTCATTCGCATTGGTCAATCTTTTAATGAGATACGAAGAATTCTCTCTTCGTTCAACCACGGTCGGAATGGGAGATGATCGTACATTTTTGCCTTGGTTTGCGACGATGAGAACCACTGGGCCAGGAAAAATAATGAAACTCATGTAGAAGCATTTTCTGGTAGTGTAAATTCAAATTTGTTCAAACCATGACCTCCGGGAGTAGGGAAGGTTAACAAGGGTATATCAAAGTATCAATGTTTTACATTGGAATACATGGGAAAATTTTCAAAAATCTTCACAAAAACAGTGGGCCAGGAAATACGTAGCTCATGTAGAAGCATCCACTAGTAGTGTAGGTTCAAGATAGTTCAAATCATGACCCGTCGAGCTTGGATGGGCCACAATGGAGTATCAAATTTAAACATAGGAATACATCGGATTTTTTTAAATCTACTTCTCCAGAACAGCAAAGCCATAATTGGTCATAGTTTTATGACAACATCCTCTGGTAGTATATATTTAAGTTTGTTTAAATCATTACCCCGATAGCTCTGAAGGGGCACAATCGGTGATCACATTTTGACACTGGAATATATAGGAAAAATCGTTGAAAATCTTTTTTCTCAAGATAAGGAAAGCAATGATTGGTCGTAGTTACTAGTATATGGAAGCATCCCCATTTAATGTAGATTTAAATTTGATAAAATTTGATTAAACTAAGATAACTAACAGTATTCAATCTCAAAGTATTTAAAACAATACAAAATAAGAGCAGAGCAAACAAGGACCTTCGAAACATCAGATATGGGATAAGTCGTCAGAGAGGAGTAGCCACTCGATGCCAAACCTACACACCCGCCGTGTGCTCCTTGTCATGATCAGGAAATAACGGAAAAATTCATCTTCAATTCAGTGTATAAATTATGGACTAACAATTAGTATGAAAACGTCAGTCAGCATTTGACTGAATGATAAATTGTATTTGCTGACAAGGTCATTGTATCGACCAAAGAACTTACGAATTGATGACCTAAAAGAGACGGCTGATATTCTTGTTTCATGAACTTGTTTGTCAATAATTTACCTCGTTTTAGAAATTATTCATACGTAAAACAAGCTCTTGCGTATCGAATCAACTAAGATATATACACTCCGTATGCAGGTGACGAAGGTGTATTAATTCATAAGTAAGGAAAGTTGGCGATAGAAAAGTTAAAGTCATCGCGTTTATCATATAGCTTGGTTGTTAGATTACCATTAATGTCTTTTTCAAGTAAAATATCCAAGTATGAAATAGATGTGCCAGACTCTGTGGTATCTGTTATCTCAAGCTCACCAGGATATATCGTATCGACGTCGGAATGGAAATAACCATTGTTAATTGACAATATGTCGTCGATATATCTAAATGTCGAGTTGAAGGCAACAGCATATGTTTTCATCTTTTCATGCATAAGATTTTGCTTAAATTCTGCTTTGTATGAATTTTTAAAAACATTTTCAACATTTTCTTCCTCTAAACTTTGCAGCAAAGACATTACTACTCATATTTATTCGAAAGCATCCCTAGATTAAGTTTGTTCAAATACCCCCTTCCATCGAACCTACTTTTATATTTAAACATTTCAATACGGAACTGATAACTGCTTTTACCTAGATAATTCCTCGGGTGAGCAATGTTGCTCCTGGACCTCTTGTTTTTTTCTGTAACTAAACTCTAGCTGGAATAACTTGCTTGTTTTGTAAAATACCAAGGTTAAATAAATGCAATATATCAGATTATAAAATAAGCTGTAAAATCGATGCAAATTTGCATAAAAAATGGGAAAATTCGAAAATTGACCTATTTTCTGATCTCTCTTTGACTTCTGTATATTCTAAATCTTAGAACCAATACTCATTTTGTGGCATTTTTTGTGGGAAGACAACAGCTTTTTATGGATACACTACTGGCCATTCTGAAAGGCACCCAAAATCGGGGGCCAAATTGGAGCCTTACTCTATCTTGTCCTTTGAAGTACTGGTGATCAAAATTTTAATTTGAAGAACAAATTACCATGTGTATGCGCCTAGTATTTTACCAGTGTGTCATATTTTCCTTCATTGATAATGTGCATTTTTTATTTACAATCTAACAAATCATAATTGTTCTTTTAATAAGCATGGATTTACGTCATGCTTTAAACTTCCATGTCATTGGCTGCCTTGAAGTATATCCAAGTCGTTAAAAGTTGTTCTGACTAAACATTGATATAACAGCTAAACCTCCTGCAAGATAACGCTGTGGGAAATACTTTTTACTCTGGCAAACAAGGTTTGGTTATCTTTTATGTTTTAAAGTAATTTGCGTTAACTTTATAAAGATTTTGAATATGTATGGATATATATATATATATATATATATATATATATATATATATATATATATATATATATATATATATATATATATATATATATATATATATATATATACATAGGTAAAATTAAAATAAAAAAGGCAACACAGATTAAAACGTTAGCGCTTTCATTACATCTTCAGACGTTTTACAAATGCATTCTTTGTCTTACAAAACTATTGATACTTTAAAAATCATTATCTATAATTGAATCTGACAACAAGCAATTAAATGCTTGCAGTTTGTTCACACCTTTGAAACCAAATCCGACATGTGTTTATACTCTTAGCCGGAGAACATCGAAAGGTTACACTCTGTGTGAAAGTTTTATCAGAAATCAATTTAAATCAAACTGTTAAGACTGGGATGAAATTTTTGAATGAAATATTTCTCTTTTTCTCTTCTTTCTGTTATATTGTCTTGAAAAAGTTTATAAAAAGGGAACACTTTAAATTGTCCTTGTCCGCTATCAATGTGTTCGCTGAGTTTGATCTTTCGGTACTCAGGAACTTGAATATGCTGTTTATGCACGCAAAGTCTGGCTCTCAATGTGGTCCCCGTTTCACCGATGTAGAATTGGTTGCATCCTCCGCAAGTAATAACATATATTAAATTTTTGGACTCATATGTCATGTCTGATTGAATAAAGAAATCTTTTCCTTTGAAATTAAATGATGTTCCTTCTCTTAAAACAGAACATGTGCCACATCGCGGATCTTTACATTTTGTCACGGATTTTGTAGATTTCGTTATTTTGGAAGGACAGAGTATTCTTCTGAGGTTTTTGGGCTGCCTTTTGCTGTTTATAAACTTGAATTTTGGAAGAACATTTGACATTTCTTCATCCGTTTTGAGAATTTTGTTCAGATTTTGAACGATAGGTGTAATATTTGGGTTTTTAGGATTGTAAGTTGTGACTAGTGGTAATATTTTAATATTTTCCTCATCATTAGGAGTTGGATTAATTAATTCTTCTCTGTCAAATTCCTTTGCTTTTCTGATGCCGTCGTTGATTAAGCTTAAAGGATAATGTTGGTCTGTGAGAAATATTTTCAATTCATCCAGACGTTGATTTCTGGTTAATGAACTACTACTGTAAATCACTATTTATTCGCGAGAAATTTATTTTCGCGTAATTACGCGAGACAATGCATTAGCCAAAATTTAATTCTCGCGTATAAAAGTATTTCTTCCGATTATATATAGGAATAACAACTGTTCGTGAAAATTTTGTCCCTCTTACAAAGAGTTCAAGACATATTCGCGAAAATAAGGTGTCGCGAAAATTTAATTATCTACAGTATATTCTTCAGGGATTTAAAATTCTAAATCATTATTCAATGAGTGAAAGTACTACTTTGTTACACCTATTCCTGAAATCTATAGAAAGGATTCTCCCTTTTTATAATTTTCTTTGAATTAACGAATAATAAGTTATAAATTCTATCATTACAAATTTAATACAATTTGAATTATCATTTTCAGAACCTAGATAAGAGTAATATCACAAGAAACAATTAGAATGGCCTCTGATTCAGTTCTTGGTGGTGCTTGGGGTAAAATACTGTCGAGAGTATTCAATCAGGAATTGGAACAGGTTTGCAAAGACGTGTTAGAAAAAAAAATATCTAAAAAAAAATTGGATAAAATAAGAGAAAGGGGACTTGACATTTATAAAGAATTACTCCCCGATGATAAAGAAATTTTCGACACTGCAGCAACTGATGGATATCAAACGTTGGACATGTCATCATTGTGTAAACTGGTATTAAAAATATTTCCAAAGATTCCTCTCGATCTGGAATCGATTAGAAATGACATTAAGGAAATATGTTTGATGTGTGAAGAACTTTCGGAATTGTCCTCTATTTCAAAAGACGATTTTGATCGTTATTGGGCACGCATTGAAAATGTCTGTCAAATATTCGAGAGAGTCACAGAAAAAAATATTTGGCCATCGTGAGTGACATTAAAAGATCAGTCCTGGACAAGCAAAAGGAAAAAGGTAGTACTATATGAATACAATTTATATACCAGGTATTTAATAAGTGTCAATACTTTTCTACCGAAAAAAATATTTTAATTTTCCATAACCCTTGTCATTTAACTTTAAAGACTTCAACATATTTGTACAGTTAAGACCATGAATACTTTTTAGCGAAGTTTGTAGCTTACGTTTTTCCGACGTTTTTTTATCAATAACTTAATGATTTCCATTTTGTATGGACTATTTCTCATATTTGTCATTGCAAAATGTTTTAACCTACACTCTTTTGCCGTGTCTAATTTTCGTTAAGCTTTAATAACATTTACTACTAATATCTATGATGAAAGTAAAAATACATTACAATTGGTATGTAGTATTTGCAGAATTAAAGAATTTATCACTCTTTAATTCCTGCTTGTTGTCCGTCTGATGACTGATGAAAGTAAACGAAGCAGTCAATTACATCAATTAAATTTTATTGAATACACATTTGTAAATGTTTCTCATTGGAAAACTCTTAAAATTCAAATACGTGTCAAAAGATTTCCCCTTTCTTTTATTTGGAATGAATAACTACTTTAGAAAAGATAGAACTATAGCCCAAGCTGCAAGTCTTCTTACTGCTTGAATTTCAAAAAAGTCGTAAGTTTGGCCATAAGTTACATGTAGTCCGACTAAAAAAGCTATGCAATAATTTATACAGGCTTAAATTGCGTTTCAGAGAGCGGCGTAAGATTGGAATGCTAAGACCTCTCCGCTATGTACTAAGCATGCGCAAATCGCATTTTATTGCAGTCTGAAGGACCGGGCTGCTCTGTACGATAAGTTTAATTGTTGGTGTATGGGTTTTGGGAGGGAGTAGTTATTCAGAATTAAATGTTTTCTAAACATTGAAAAGATTGTATATCAGAATGTTCTTTCCCTTGACAAATTATGAGATACATAATATATTTACTTCCATAAAGTAAATCTGTAAAAATATATATGTTTTTCATATTTAATTTATAAAGTTGCTTATCATTTACTATCGAAAAACGACATATCCCCTTTTTTTAGAATCAAATTTTACCTTTGCATAAAAATGTACTAGATGCACAGTTCGTATTTTATATTCTAAAATCAAAAAATAATAAATTTTTGAATATAGGTGAGGCTTGTTTTTAATTTCAATTGACATTCTATGAAGTCAACATTTATTTGAGGAATTGATCAAGTTGAAAATTGTATCGTTCTGTTTGATTTTTATCCAACTATGATTTTTCAAAATATTCGCGACTTTCGTCTCCATTGATTAGAGGCATGCTTTTTCTATGGAATGCCATGGCTGCCTTATCTTAGTTTATTTTATAAAATACTGTGGGTCTATTATCATATGCTGTGATTCTATTATTATATGCTGTGGGTTTATAATAATATGATGTGGGTTTATTATTATATGATGTGGGTCTATAATTATATGCTATGGGTTTATAATTAATAATCCTTTGGGTTCATTATTATATGCTGTGGTTTCATAATTATGTGGCGGTTTCATAATTATATGCTGTTGTTCTTTTATTATATGCTGTGGTTTTATTAGGTCTTTCCACCTTTCTGTGGAAGACCTATTGATTTTCTTCTGTTTCTTATTATTAGGTCTTTCCACCTTTCTGTGGAAAGACCTATTGATATTGTTCTGTTTATTATTATTCTTCTCATTTATTATTTTTCCGCCGCATGATTTTTTGTTTGAAGATTTATTGAAAAGATTTATAGTCCATAAGAATGTACTCTGTAAAAGATTATTGCAGTTCACCCTGCGTAAATGAACCTTGACCCCTTTCGAAGTTATTGCCCCTTTTGCAAGAAATGCTTGTTATCGCTACTTCTCTGAAACCGTAAACAATAGAGGTATGAAACCTTCACCAATGTCTTCGACTAATTAAGGGGACTCTTCAATTTATTCATTGTGAAAGCATTCGGTGACCCCTTCAATGAGATATTGCCCCTGAAACTTTTTAAATTTAACAAAAAATTAAAAATTTTCAAAATAACAAGTCGTAGAGACATGGGACCAACTGCATATGATTCATTGATCTTTGACCTTTAAATCCATGTAAAGGTCAAAGGTCAAGGTCATTCCAAAAATGAGAAATTTAGCTCTTCTTATATCTCTTTTGTCTTTCAACATATACTTAATGTCTATGCATCATTATTATGTACTCTTAAAACTGTTTCAAAGATTTCATTCTTGTCCCCTAACATTTACGCTTTAAAAAGTTATTGCCCCTTGTGCAAAAAACCTTGTTATCGCTACTCCTCCGAAACTATAGATCGTAGAGACACCAAACCTTCCCCAATTTTTTCAGGGTCTTTATGCCTAACTTCGCTGTATAAGTGCAAAAGGATCCGATGACCCCTTATATCAGTTATTGCCCTTTAACATCTTTGTACTTACTATTAAACCTTATAACTTGTATTCTGTAAGTCGTAGACGCATGGGGTCAACTGCATTGTGACCCTTGACCTTTGACCTTGAATATTTTTTCAAGGTCAAAGGTCAGGGTCATTCCTTTTTTTTTCTTTTTTTATGCTTTAAGATAATTTTGGTTTCTTTTTGGAATTTAATTTTAAGGAGTCAGATATAAAACAAATTTGAAATTCAAGAAGGTGGAAAGACCTCTTATTGTTCTGTGAACAATAAGTCTCCTAGTTTTTTATTATTTTTCCGCCATGTGATTTTGAGTTTCAAGATTTATCGTAAATATTTTAAGTTCATAAGAAAATATTCTACTATCTAAAAGATTTTGCAAGTTTGTGTATATGAACTATGACACCTTCGGAGTTATTACCCCTTTCGCAAAAAAGCTTGTTATCGCTACTCCTCCGAAACCGTAAACCGTAGAGATACAAAACCTTCAACAATGTCTACGACTACTTTAGGAGACTCTTGAATATATTCATTGCGAAAGGATTCGTAAACCCCTACAATGACTTATTGCCCCTGAATGTTTGCGAAGTTTATAATTATCAAGATCTTTTCTTAAACGACAAGACGTAGAGACATGGGGCCAACTGCAAAAGATTCATTGACCTTTGACCTTGAAATTTAGGTCAAGGTCAAATTACAAGGTCATTCAAAATATGTAAAATTAAGCATTTTTTATAATTCTTCTGTTCTTCACCAAATTTT
>NW_026930988.1:0-46476 GCF_032062105.1 Saccostrea cuccullata
GGTAAATAAATGCTAAAATCACTTACTCAAGCTGCACTAAAAATTAAATTTAATCACGTGACTGCCGTATTACGTGACAAGACTGAATATAAAATTTGATCGACCTCAATATGTAGTTATAAACCATCATTACAATTATCCGATATAAATATTGTACTAAAAATAATCGCCATTCATATTATGAATACATTTTTAATTACAAAATATTGTAGATATTTCCATTGCAAATCTTAACTGAACAGCGTATATTTAAAATGAGGCCCGACAGATCCTTAATTCTCGTTGGCTGTCCCAGAATGAATCTGCATGTATTAAGGTCAGTTAACATGGCCGGTTAATTCAAGTTCTAATGTTGACATCATCGAAAAAATACGATATATAGATTGTTCAGTATCTATTTTTGGATCATGTCTTGCACATCTACATTTTGGGATTCCAGGAAAGAAATGTTGATAAAATGGATTGATTGATTGATTGTTATTGTTTAACGCCGGATTGGCAATATTTCGCCATATTTCGGCGGGATAAAATGGACATTAGACGACAATTTGAGACGAAATCTATGCGCGAGTTAATCACTCCCGCACTTGCACCCTTACTTGATTCTTAGGAGTTGTAGCCCTCCCCAAAAAAGGAGCAAAGAGCAGTCCTGCCATCAATTAATTTTAAAGTAACCAGAAGTCTCTGTCGAGACTAGGTCTACTGCTTTTTACTTATAATAAATTAGGAAGAGGAAAGTAAAGTAGCAGTTTGGTCTTGAAACTTTACAAAAGCAATAAATAGAATAATGATGCTCGACTAAGTATCTTTCTGTAACAAGTTTGCAATAAAACTACAACTGTACGAGGTGTAGCATTTTGAAAGTATTTCTAAGATTTTTTTTTTCATTTTTAGCAACAAAGACAATCACCCATTCTCAATATAAGGGCACAAATGCCTCTCTGATTTTTTTAAAAATGAAGTTCAAGATAACAATTTTTCTATCAATTACCTTTGAAAGAAAGTATCTGAAGATTTTGTTTCCAGATTTTTTTCATCAAATTATAATACATGAAATAATGACAAGACGATAAAGTAGAGGGTAATTTTATTCAGAAATGTAGCTTGAAATGTACGTTACTCTTTCTTCAATGTCCAAAAAAATATGTCAAAAAAAATGTAGTCATTAAAATCACAATTGGAATATCTCATCTTAACACCAGCACATCCTACCAACTCTGTCAGCAACATATTTTCTCGGCATACGAACGTGCGTTTGATTTTTCCTTTCAAAAAACAAAGGTTACTTTTTGATCCAGATGTGTAAAAAGATTTTTTAAATATATGCTTTAAATTCTTCTCCCTGTTTTGTTAAGAGCGATCAGTTTTGAATCTTGTCATTTTTAATAGATACTGGAACCTAACATGTACATGTAGTAAAATTCTATTTTGTAGTTACTGTCTTTCTTAACATATATCCATGCCGATTTAGAAAACTATGTAAATGTAACGTACATTTCAAGATATATTTCTGTTTAATAAAAAGCTTAAAATTCATCTAAAATTCATCTAAAAATTCATCGTTTTGCTTCAGTTTATTCCAAAAAAGATTCTCTATGTAATTACATTGTGTTATATGTCACAATCACCACTATAAAGACACGATTGTCTCAGAATATGATTAGGTAACGTACATTTCAAGCTTGTAATAATATGTAAATTAGTAATAAGAAAATATTGAAAAAAAAAGCAATTATTGACATAAAAATCATATCAATGAAGCGTTTTAAGGCAGTAATATAAGAAATCATAATGTAACAAACGAGGTTATTGTCATCAACTACATGAATGTCACGTCACTTCGGTAACGTTCATTTCACATATTATTGGGGAGTCCCCTCCACCTCAGTTCATAACCATTCTTTTGTGCTGTTTCGCTGAAATTGACACCGGTCGTAGCCTAATTACTTCTAACTGTGTGCAAGGTTACAGACAAAAAAATATAAGAGTCAGATGTATTTTGCTATGATCTAACAAATGTTCGTGTTTGGCCATTGAAACTTAACATAAATCTATTCCGAATATATCCATCGACAGTCTTGTTAACAATTTCATTTAGTATGTTGCAACATCGTTTTTCAAAACACAAACATACGTGCTTTTCAGCAGATCTGGAAAAATATAACCCAAAATGCAATGATTCAAACAAAACTGAAATGTATGTGACCGTCTTGTGTTCTTGGTTTATTTGTTTTGTTTCTTTTTCTTTTCTTTTTTGTTTTGTTTTGTATTTTTTTACCAATTATAAGCCTATGCATACCTTGTTTTAAATTATCAACAACAACTCAATTAATATTGACGAAAAGTCGCACATGAAAAGTAAACAAACTGTAAAAAGGTTGCCAAAGATGAATTTAAGACACTTAGAAATAAATTTTCTAACATGTGGAAAACAGTTTAAAACATTTACGAGGATTGGGGTGCATTTAGATGTGGCCAGTTGTCAAATGGATTGTAACGATAATTTTGTTTCGCTCGTGTAAACGCAATTCATTGACTAAATTAAAAAAAAATGTCAGTTAGAAATACATAAAATGTACGTTACCATACGTAACGTACATTTCAAATATAAAAATCAATTCTCTTCCACAAGCATACGTTAGACGCGCAATATATTGATACTATTTGAACCTGCATATCATAAGAAATGCATCATACAGGTTTCGTATTCAGAAATATATACCAGGTATCAAAATTATATTACATAATAATTGACCTTAATATATTTTTTTCCTCAGCAGAGACGTTTCTTTTCATTAATTTTGGGATTTAGCCGACCTCCAACCTTTGAAACTTTCCTTTGTGTACACATTCGAGTGTGTGAAAGTATTATAATACATGAAAATTCGTGCGAGATTCACTTAATTCGATTTCATGGTAACGTACATTTCAGTCACGTACATTTCAAATGATCACTTTTCATGTAAAAAATAATTTTTAATTGTGTTAAGCAAAACGTCTTTGCTAGTTTACAGGATACAAGGGGTTGCTTATTCAGAGTCGTTACATATTTTCTACTTAATAGGTATTCTTAATGGAAGAATATAGGTAACGTACATTTCTTTCTTATCTCTACGATTGAAAATGTCTTTCATTCCGTAAACATATTGATAAAAGTTGCTCAAGTTGTTCAATTTCATGTTACATTATCTAAGTAGGAGTAATTAATCCTTTGAAATTTCAAATTTAGCCCATCAATAAATAAAGGAAAACAAAACTATCAGGTGTATGATCTTTGTGTTTGCTTGTAATGTGGTTGAAATAGAATTAAGCGACAGGGACATTGCACAATAAAAATTATTTATTATCACAAAGAAAATGTATTTATTGTTATGAAAAGAAATATATATGATACAAGGTTTAACTTATCAGAAAATTTTTACTTGAGAATCAAAACTATATATTACACAGAGGGGATTCAGAATGATATTTGCATCGGCGACAGTAACGTACATTTCAAATAGGCTACTATATTTGAATTTGGAACTCCTTAAATACCCTTTCAGATCGATAATTATATGAATTCTTATTCATTGTTATATGACTATTTATAATGTTGATTTAAAAATTACATCAGTGGTATTTCTTTTAAATGAAAATGCGGCGACATCATTTGAGCCCTTATATTGAGAATGGGTGAATATCGCTCACTGAAATCAAAATCCGATATACAGAATTATGTATTTTAGTGTTGTCTACTTGTGTGCCAAGTAATATTGAAATCTGACCAAAGCTGTATGAGGGTTAGTATATTGAAAAATTGTTTTCATACAGATTGACGGACGGACACATTACTGTAACATAATTCTTTTGGTCTCCTACCAATAGAGCTAAAAATAAAAAAAAATGACGTAATTCCGTCAAAAAGCCATGACCCGGTATGACATGCATACTTAATCTGTAACTCAATCATCAAGATATATTCATAAACCGAAAATCAGCTTTATATATGCAAGCTTAAAGAGAAAAAAGTGCGGAAATCAAGTGGGACTGGCAGGCTATTTTGGTATCTCACTTTAAAATCAATAGAGTCCTGCCCTAAGACCAGAACTTCTAACTTGGGTTACTTGAATGCAACAATTTTGACGAGTCATTCGTGAACAACATGACTGCAATTTGTTTATCTGTTTAAGAACCAGAAGCCGATAAGAGTTTTTTTTAAATCGTGTATTTTCACTTTGAATTTCATAAAACTGTCTAAACACCGGAACTCTGACCAGGGGGACAAGACATTCAGCATTATGAAAGAAGATGCCCTTACTAGAAAATTGGTGCACAAAGCTTATTCTCTCTATCCATAGGAGCAAAGAAAACGATCTTTAAGGAGATGACCCACTTTCACTTTATAATTACAGTTAAGAACAGATGATGCAAACAATTTTTTTTTTGGAAGAGACTTAATATTAAGTCAAAAGTTTAGAAAGAAAAGTGGATAATTTTTAGATTTTTTCTCCTAAGAACTGGAAAATGAAATAGAATTAGAAAGTATTAGTAATATTTCAATAAAAATACAAATATAGACTAATCACACTAAGTAATGGTTTACAGGTGAAAAAAAATTTCAGAATATGTTACCTTGGTGCTAAAAGAGTAATATAAACTTTAGAAAAATATGCCAAGCCAGGTGAATTTAATGGGGAAAAATGACAAAACGTCAGCAATATCACAGAAAAATAATAAACATCATAACATAAAATATCTGCTATAATTATAGATTAAGTAGACAAAGTATTTAACTATAGTAATGCAGTTCCACTAATCCCTCCACTAACCAAGTCAAAAGAAACATGAATTTTACAATTTTGTAAGTGGACTCGATCCTAACAATAATCAATGTTATCGGTGACGGCTTTTTTTTTTTTTTTGGTGCCTAGAGGTTAAAAACTTTTCTTTTTCGATTCAAGATAAAATATCTAATGTTTTTAACACAGTCATCGAGGAGTTAGGGGCTTAAAATTCATAATTTTGTACACTTTTACCCTTGTATGACCAATGACAAATTGCTTGAGACTGGTTCAGCGATTCACGAGTTGAGGTTTAAAAAAATCAAAAATGTATCGCACGGAATCAAATATCAACATGAAATCAAAGAGACACAATGTTAGCTAAAATTATGTTGAAAAATTAAAAATTTTCACTCATATTGAGATCACAACACTTGTTGGCGGATGTCTGCAGATGTATTTTCCGTACTAATGTATGAAAGCCCAGAAGGCTCATTCGAGATTCGAGATTCGAAATACGAGATTCGAGATTCGAAATACGAGATTCGAAATTAGAGATTCGAAATTCGAGTTTCGAGATTCAAGATCCAAAGTAACCAATCAAAAGGCGGTTTGAGATTCAATTACTCTCCTTTATTATTTTTTACTATCAACAAATCGTTGAGTATTTTAATACTGAGGAGGTCATTTGATTAAATTACAACGCAAGAAAAAGTGTTATATATTATCAAAACGAAATTTAAAGAAATATTAGATTTTGGTCTGCACGATATGCTTAATTAATTTATAATAGCTTCTTAAATATCATAAGAGATTTATATAAAGAATATATATATTTCGTATGATCTTCTTTGGTTACAGGGTTGATGATATAAAAGTAAACTTAGATTAACAGTACATGTCACCCCCTTTTTTCGAAAAATGTTCATCGAAAGGTCAGTTGCCAAGCCCACCCCCCCCCCCCCCCTCCACGTTTTGGTACAGTGGTGCAGAATAGTCAAAGAAGTTTAAGTAATAGTGTATTAAAAGAAATTAGGTACTAAATGAAGTTCGATTCCCCCCCCCCCCCCCCGCCCCCTTTCACGCCCCGAAATAGGATTTTCGGGTTTGGACAAATTTTTTCTGTCAGTTTTTATTTTCAGGTTTGCAATAATATTTTTGTGCCCCCCCCCCCCCCCCCCCCACTTTCAAAATCGATGCTTCGTCTCTGTAATAATTAGTACAACGGGTTTCAAGGTGGATAGTGTTTGTGACACGGTATTAAAAAGTGGCCAGTGGTCGAGATCGACCAAGTTTATGAAACCAATAGACAGCCCCTTAAATACGGATGGCTGAAACATGCATGCTTAATAAAGATAATGACCCATTGGGAATAATAAATTTTGAAAAAAAATCATTGTTAATCCCTACCCTAACCTCAAAAAATAGGGGTTATCATGGTAATTGGAATTTATTTTTGAATGGACATAAGCATAAAGCTACTGTTTTCTATAGTATATTATATCGGAAACATATAAAATATTACGGGAATTGCCAAGTGGGAGGGGGAGGGGCAAATGTGTGGTTATCAACATTCATCGTCAATCTTGCGATGCATAGATACAATAAATATATATTCGATAATTATTTAAAAGGAAATCGCTCGGGTCTCGCCCGACTTGGTCAAAGACTCAAATATACTAGTAAAACCATAATGCTCATTTCATTCGGGGGGGGGGGGGGGGGGGGGCACAACCATACATTTTCAGTTTTCAACAACAAAAATTTCTTGAAAACCAAAAACAAAGCAAAAAAAGTCATCAGATGTTTTATTGAGAGGGCACAAAATTGAGGGGGTACAAGAATATAGTAGTTATGATTTCTTTAGTATTTTATAATCGGCAAAATCATTGGGGGGGGGGCACAATGTAAAGAAATGTACCCACAGTAGTAATTCATATAAATAAAAATTTTCTACCTCATCAATGTTCGTAATTAAAAAAATTTCGACTTAAGAATACCGCAATTCAACGATAAGACCATATAATATTCTATATACCTATCTATTGTTTTGTTTAATGAGGAAAAATAAAAATTTATATATATTTTCTAAAATGTAACCTAAAATTTCTTTTTATTTCGTTTTAATACATATATCTTTTTTTCTTGCATTATCATTTATGCAAATGACCCATTTGATATGAATATATTCAACGATTTCTTGATAGTAAAACATAATAAAGGGGAGTAATCAAAATTCAACCTGCCTTTTGATTGGTTAATTTGGATCTTGAATCTCGAAACTCGTATTTCGAATCTCGAATTTCGAATCTCGTATTTCGAATCTCGAATCTCGAATGAGCCTTCTGGGCTTTCGTACTAATGTCTATGAGCAGCGATGAATATTAATGGAGCGAGCACCCTCTTTGACGCGGGAACTCGTATCATACTCTAGAGTAGGATTTCCCCCAAGAGGGAATCTCACACCAGGGCCAAATCTCCCCCTCTTTCTTTCTCAGAGTAGGATTTCCCCCCGTGTTTTTTGAGTCAATGTAAAACATAACAATAATATGTTTGTAAAAAAAAGAAAATAAAAGACATAGTTACTGATTTTTAAATGGTAAAGAGTGATTTTCGACTTATGTAGAAACAATTCTCTAAACAAGTCAAATCATGGAGTCTCAACGAAAAATGTAAATATCTTCAAATTCCATGTCTTACCATTTCTTTTTTTCTTTTTTCTTTTTTTTTTTTTTGTCATTCATATTTTTATTTCTGTCATAACATGCATCATACAAACATTACAAATTTACAACATAGTGGGAAAAGTCAGATATTTATACATAATAGACATAAAGTGCTTCCATTGAACAATTTTGAAAAAAAAATGTACAATAATATTTATTACTTTTCTGTATCTTATCTTCACTGACTGAGAAATGTTTTCAAAAAATTCCAACTTTGCTTTATCATGTCTGCTCTTTTATGAGAGAGAGAAAAGGAGGAAAAAAGCTCTATAGTCCTATATATTTAAGTACTTCCAAAAAAGCAAGAAAAGAGGGCGTTATATTTTTCCATTTACAATACATTATATATTGCTTTGCAATTAGAATAATTATGTTCAACGATCTGAAAGCAGTTTTACTACAACTATTGTATCCAAATATTATTTCTTCAGCTGTAAATTTAATTATTAATCCGCAAGTGTTACGAAGTTTATCTCTTAAGTTAGACCATAAAGTAATTGAAAAAGGACACAAGCATATTAGATGAATAAGTGTTTATTTAGTATCATGACAAAAGGAACAAAGTTCTGTTTCAGCTAATTTACATTTCATAAGTTTGCTATTTGTAAAAAATATTTGATGTAAAAGTTTAAACTGAAAGCATCGAAGTTTCGTGTCCTCTGTTATTAAATAGGGTAAAGAAAATGAGTTTTTCCATTTATTTTCAGGAATATGTATTGAAAGTTTTTCCTCCCATTTTCTTAAAGCCAATGAAGGGGACTCGGCTATCTTTTCAACAAAAAAATGATAAAAGTATTTTGTGACTTTCACGTTTCTTTGAAGTTTTAAAATATTTTCACTTTTAATTTCATTCAACTTTTGATGATTTTTAATTATTTGCTTCCAATGTTTAGGGACTGCTGATATTAATCCGGTATGTTCCACGAAATTTGTATTTAACATGTATTTATTATTAAATTGGTTAAAATTCATGAAATCACCATTTTCTGTGATTAAATCATTAATGAAAAATATGCCATTGGTCATCCATTTTCGCTTAAACACATTTTTTTTCCGACTTTGATATCATTATTTAGCCATAATGGTTGACTAAGAATTTCACAAGGGGCTGTGGTAGAGTTTTGACTAGCCTTTCCCCAAGATAGTAATACACTTTTCCAGAATGAATTAAATTTACTTGCAATGGTTTCTAAACCTTCATTTCTAAAATACCACATTTTGTCTTTTCCGAATTTTTGTGTCGTGTCTGAGAGCAAGAGTTTCCATGGCGAATGAATATTTGGGTCAAGTACTTTCTTGACCCATGATATTTTCAAGGCTTGGCAGAAAGATGCTAGATGAGGAACCTTAAGTCCTCCGTTTTCTGTTGAATTATATAGAACGGTGCGCTTGATCTTGTCTGGTTTGCCGTCCCAGATAAATTCAAAAAACATATTTTGAAGTTTCTTTAAAAATCTGAAGGTGGGTCTGGAAGAACAGTAAAAAGTTGAACAAAAATTGGTAAAACCAGTGTTTTGAGCACAGTGACTTTTCCGATCAATGTGAGGTTTCTAAAAGACCAATCATTAATAAGCGTTTTGGCAGCTTGTAACTTTTCCTCATAATTATCATAAGTGATATCAGGTTTGTTTAAGTCAAAAGTTATACCTAAGAGTTTAAATTTACCGTCATGGTTCCACATTATTTTTTCTTTTGTCTTAATCTCTTGACCACAGCCCCTTTTTGCACCAATCCATAAAGCTTGTGTTTTTTCGAAATTGGGTTTTAGCCCGGAGCAAGCAGCAAAGGAGTTTATGCACTTTAATGCTAAGTTAAGGGATTTTTCATCATCTTCGAGCGCTAGAGAAGTATCGTCTGCATACTGGCTTACAAGGTACTCTGAATCTTTAATGTTTATTCCCTTAATGTCGGGATTGTTTTTTAAAGAGGCGCTGAGGAGCTCTACCACTAGAATAAATAAGTAAGGCGAAAGAGGGTCCCCCTGTCTTACACCTCTTCCTATTGTGAAGAAGGATGAAAAATGACCGTTGTTTAGCACACAGCTAGATACATCGTGATAGAGTAGTTTAAGCCATTTTATTATTGTCCCCCAAAGTTGAAAAATTCTAGAGTTTTAAAAATAAAGTTCCAATCAACAGTATCAAAAGCTTTTTCAAAGTCTAATAATAAAAGTATGCCAGGAATATTTTCTTCCTCTGTTTTTTGAACAGATGATACATGATGTCTTACCATTTCTAATGGCACAGTGGTACTTGTATATGTCTAATATTTTTAATGTGCAATTTAACAAGGCTATGTAAAGTTTAAATTTTTTTTTCAAGGAAATTCATACATTTTGATGTATATCTTTTACATGTACTACTTACATGTATATGTTTCCTGAATCCAATAAAGGAAATAATTGTTTGACTTCGTATCTCGTTAACACGAATTAATTATTTCATATCCAGTTAGGCATCTCCATATAACCAGATATTTATCTCGTTAAACGAATATAACTCCCTAGTAAGTTACGAATAGGTCTGTTTATCTCGTTTTGTTTAGTTCTTGTATCATTCTACATTTGAAAAAGTCTAACATTTCCAATAATTTATTACAAGCGGTTATAAAAATATCAATGTTATACTTTCATTTTAATTTGTTGAATCTGATTCATCGAGAAATATTTGTTTAAAAACATTTTAATATGCTGATTAATGAAGCCCCCTTCCCCTTGTATGAAATAGGTCCACTGGGGCGAATTTACAGGGTTTCTTGTTTTGTTCTGTTGTTATTGTTGAAATTTTCGGGTTTTTTTTTAAATTTGTTTTTGATTTTTGCTTGTCAATAAATTTCTGGGTTGGATTTTTTTTGACTCGGGGGGAATCTCTTCCACATGAAAAAAGTTCTTGGATCCATGCGTGGTTTCACTAAGTAATTATCATTTCTAATTTTTAAGGACAATTTATTTAGCAAAGACATCTGAATATTGAAAGAAATTCCATTTGTCTGTGTTATTTAACCTTGAGGGTTTTCATATTTTACGAGGGTTGTTCGAAAAGTTCATAGACTTATGTCGTATGTTTTTTTTTTATTTGACGTCATATGCTATCCGAATTTAGTAGATATATTTTACAAATCAATACAAACGATTGGTGTCAATTTGTGTTAAATATCAAGATTTATTCAAAACTTATCGCGATTTTAAAAAATGCAAAAATTGAGTCGCGGAGCAGGTCAAAATTTAGTAAGTTACAAACGATACACTAAATAATGTCTGTAGTCATATTCCCTGTAAAATGTATCAAAAACGAAAAATAACAAAATTAAGATTAAATATTGTTACATCGATTTGTATTCCGCTTGAGAAGAAATGTAGTCCGTCTTGATAACGACAAAACGATGACGTTTTAGAACGTCATGGAGCAGCAGCTAACGATTCAATTTTGTGTTTTACGCAGAAAAAATCCTGAATAAACTCTTAAAATAAATAAAATAAGATAAATAAAAAAATATATCACAAGCGAGTTGTGCATGTGTGGACAAATAGTACAGGTAGTATTTGAGTGGCAAAGACAGAGTGTATCGGATGAGGACAATATGTTAAGAAACGGTTTTAACTGTAAAAATTAAAACAGAAACTTGAAAAAGTTGGAAGGTCAAAGAAAGACATATGCACTTCAGAGTTGCTTATCTTGTGAAAGCAGAGTTAGATAATAAAAGAAATTATAACCTTAAACGCAATTATACATCGAAAACAATTGTTTAAAGAATACCAAGTATTAGAAAAATGTTTTTAATGAGTGGCTATAGGATAACTCTGTTTGAAATGTATAGGGATACACCGTATTTTTTTCTTTAAGAAATTCTTGACCCTTAGTTTTGACGTTACATTGCCCTTAAGTGTGCTGCGCGGGTACAAAATATGTTGAATTTAAAATGAACCATATATTGATTTCTGTTAAATTGAATGGATTGATTGATTGATTGATTGATTGATTAACGTCCCTCTCGAGAATTTTTCACTCATATGGAGACGTCACCGTATGCCAGTGAAGGGCTTCAAATTTTGACCTTTACTCATCACTTAGGGCCATTGAGCAGTGAGGAATCTTTATCGCGCCAACGCCTGTCGCTGACACGGGGCCTCGGTTTTTAAGGTCTCATCCGAAGGACCCGCAACTTTCACTTCAAAGTGCCGAGCGCATGGCGAAGGAAAAGTTGCTACCCATTTTTATCGACTTAGGTGCGAACTCACGACCTCCCGATCACGGAAAAAGGAAACATTTCTTTTTACATATTATATTTTGCTTATTTCAAATTTTTAGTGAATAATATAACGAAGATTGACATCGTCCACGAACTTTTTGAACAACCCTCTTTGCTAATGCTATACTTGTCCTTTACCGGTAAGTATAATCTAGTTAAAACGTCAGATATCGAGTACGTATGTTCAATACATTTAGTTACCATTTTAAAGATGGGACATTGTCTTGTAACAGTGTGCCGACTCTCTCTCTTTTTTTAAAAACAAAAGTACAGCAATTATATATTTTACGGCAGGGGAAGATTGGCTCAGGGAGAAATTGCACTCTATAAATGATACATAGAGTATTTTCGTGAGGGTATTGAACAACACAGCTGTGGTTTCGGAACACACTAAAGACCTGATATACTAAAGACCTGATATTTGTCCTGATAAAAAAAAAATCACATAAAATTATCAATTTAACATTCTATTTCAATTTTTTGGGAGAAAATTATTGATGATACTACACGTATACTAAGATACAGTTTTAGGAGATAACACTGAGAATTTTTTTCTTTTTATCAAAGTATTCTTACAAAAACTTGTTGACCTGATATTTTGAATGACCTGATATTTCTAGTGAAGACCTGTATTGTTTTCGTTGACTTGTAATGGAAGGTTAGGAATGACCTGACATTTTTTTAAAAATTCTTTTAGAAAAATTAAACACTTTAATTGGTTTTGAGACAAATCTTTTCCCCAGAATTTAAGAAAAAATTGACCTGATGATTTGAAATGACCTGATGATTTCCTACTAATGACATGATATTTTTTAATGACCTGTTATTTTTAAATGATGTGATGAGTTTGAATGACCTGATTCATTCTTATAGTATATTTTAAGAAAAATAAAGCAGATTTAGTATGTTCCTGTGGTTTCATGGTACGTATTTTACTATATTTGGTAATATTTATTTATATAAACATGTTACATATCCTTCAATAAGCATGTCAATCCTTACAGTTTATACTTTGTGTACGAGTTATCTGCAGAAAGCAACCAAGAGAGCGCTGCTTTCAATATGGAAAGAACTGTCGCCAGATCCGAATGTCGAAAAAAGAAGTTGGTTATATGACTAACGGTACGCGTTGATTAGAATTTGACTGAAGAATATTAAAATTGATTCTACATGTATACTCCATTCACTCCTGCTTGGTTGGCAACGAAAGTCGCCCAGAAACAAGACAGAAAGTTCGGTCAAAATTTGTGGTAGCGAATTTCCTATTTTTAGATTCCTCCCTTGTGTATTTTTATAGTAGGGGTAACTATATTAAAACGACAAACCCCGGAGGGGGAGAGGGGCTTTGTTGAAGAAATATATATGTATATAAAACAGACCTTCCACTTCTGTTGATAATCATTTCCGTCCCAACTTTCAAAAGCTTGTACCATAGCTTTGCTTCGGCCATCGACAACGTGATGGGTCCATTGATAAGTAGAATGCAGTTTTCTTTTTCATCAATGTAATTTCTGGACTTTCCAGCGTCCGACGAAGAACTCTGCCTGTCAGAATATCCAGATGAACTACTGGACGTTGGTTGAAATACATCCATATCATAAGACTGGACATCCATTTCTGATGACGACGAATCGTTAGATGATGCAGTTGAGGAGGATGTATTCGATGAATCTCTTTTAACTAAATCTTTCTCTTCATTATTCCAAGTTTGAATTTTATTTTGTTCGTCCTTGTCCTGGTGGTTACCTTTATCACTCTCCATATCTAGGAAAAAACATAAAAGCAAAGTGAAAGTTCATGTAGTAATCGAGTTTTTTTTTTAGCTCACCTGAGATGAAAGGTCAACTGGGCTTTTCTGATCATCCGTTGTCCGTCCGTCTGACTAGCTGTCCGTCCGTTCATAATGTTTTAAAAGTGTCATCTTCTCTTCAAGAACCACTTGGCCAATTTTTATCAAACGTTGTACAAACATCCTCAGGTAGTGTAAATTCTAAATAATCAAAATCATGACCCTCGGGCGAAGGACGTGGCCACAATAGGGAATCTAATTTTTATATTGCAATATTTAGGAGGGGGAAACTTAAAAAAAACGTCTTCTCAAGAACCACGTGGTCAGAAAAGCTGAAACTTATAGGGAAACAACACTGGGTAGTGCAAATTCGAAATTGTTCAAATCATGACCCTCAGGTGTAGGGTAGGGTCACAATAAGGAATCCAAGTTAACATTGAATTATGTAAGGAACTTTAAAATTATCTTCTCATGAACACCTGGATTAGAAAAGCTGAAACTTATGTTGATGTATCGCTGGGTGATGTACAGTACCGACCAGACCTAACCTGACACAAGGCAGTCCCAGAGCTGTCCTACCGGTCCCTGAGAGCAGTCCCGGTGGGCGTGGTTTATTATTGTAATGGGCGAAGCTAACTCTGAAATTAGATTTCCAATAAACAACAGGACTATAAAAGGCAGTAAAAATTGATTTTGTGTAGTATGAGAGGAATCCTTACATGAATAAATGAAGATCATTTTTAAACAGTACGCGCATAGAAACAATTTGAAATAATATTTATTGAAAGAGGAAAGCTTTTACACCTACATGTATGAATTACACTGAATATGAATATTTCATCACAATTATCTGGTATATTAATCATTCTATTTCTTCATTTTATGTGATTGATACTGATTCCAATATTCATTCATTTATGCCGAGTAAAGGACAAAGTTTGCAGCTCTCCACCGGCAAACGGTGGCGTCTCAATATGGGTGAAAACTTCTCGAGAGGAATTTTAATTAATTAAGGAATGAATTTGATAGTTACCCATTTCATATGGTATAAACTGAGTTGGGGCAGTTTACGCTTTATAAATCGCGAAGCGGTTTATGAAAAAAGCCTAAACGGTTCTAACCCAGTTTATACCATATAAAATGGGTAGCTATGAAAATCATTGCTTAAAATCAAATTTTCATTCAACAGATGTACGAAAAAAGACGATTGTTCTAACAAAATGACTTTGATCAGTTTGTACAAATTTTGAATGTAACGTTAGGCGGATTGATACGTTTTTGACGCAAGTCATGGTAACGTAGGCAACCCGTTTAATACGATATAAAGTATATTTTTTATCCAATCAAATACAGCGTTACAACAAGAATTAAATTATTTTACAATGAATTCATAATGGCACGGAAACCTTCTGTAATATACAATATTGTGAACACTTTTAACGAAATATGAAACAAGAAAACATTGATGTAACCATTAATTGACGCCCGGGAAATAAATAAAGCAAACAATGAAAATGATCTTGATCATCAAACCGCTTCGATATGTGTTAAAAAGGAATGCGTCTAAATGATGGAGAGGATAGTCGAGAATATTTTGAAAACATATTCGGATGAAAATCGAACAAAAACGATAACCTTTTAAACTTTATCAATTCGTCAAGTAAATGCTGGCTGCATAAAATATAAATTGAAACTAGACTCATACATCAATTATTTCAAAAATGTATATAACTTTAAGAATATAAAACACGACCTTGTGTACAGTACGTTTTTATGCGATAAGTAAAAGTCGATGTTTTAAAAAATTGGACCTGTCGTAACTTTATAAATTAAATATCCAAAACATATATTTTTACAGATTCACTGTATGGAAGTAAATAGATTGTGTATCCCTTATTTTATAAAGGAAAAGAACACTCTGATTAACAATCTTTTTAATGTTTAGAATACCTTTAATTCTGAATAACTTAATTCTCCCACCTCGATCCCGATACTCCAACACCTAAACTTATATGTAAAGAGCAGCCCGGTCCTCCGGGCTTTAATTAGGTAATAAAACAATTATTTAATGCCTGAGCTCTCAATAGACCAGAATAGTATTCCCGAAGTGCAGGGAACAAGTCAGTGTGTTCTATTGCCCGAGGCCAACGGCTCAGGCATTAAATAACTGTATAAGGTTTTATTTTATGGTTGCATGGAACACCCATTTTTGTGTGCATGGTACTTGTAAAACGTGAAGCTTTTTCAAAAAAAAAAAAAAAATCTTAAATCTAGCTAACTGCAATGCTTTTTTTAAAATACGGAATTTTTTTTACCTCGATTTATTTTTGCGAATTTTGTTCAAAGAGCTGTTGATTAATTTTTCCGATTCAAAATTTTGCGAATTGTCACTGGCGCTAAAAATAAAAATCACTTAAGATATTCATATCATTTTATGTTTCAAATTAGTATGCACAGTTAGAATACCACCAATATACTCGCAACGTGGCAAGAAACTGCAGAATCGCTCCGAAACAATTTTGAAGATAACAAGATGTGTTTGTAAAACACTGATGCCCCCGCATCGCAACATAGCAAAGATTAAACTTTTCTTAAATGCAAATTTAATTAAATTGTATCAAAAGTAGGTTATTCTCAATGGAAAAACAATTGTAAGATATGAAAGTAGGCCAATGTTAAAGTTTTTTTTTTTATAAGTAAATCAATCTCCAAGGTCAAGGTCAAAAAGTCAACTATTGGAGTAATTGGTATCCAATGAAAGGTCTTGCCACATGAAATACTTATGTAGAGTATAGAAGCCCTAGCCCTAACCGTTCAGAAGTTATGATCAAGGTTAAAAATTTTTAAAAGTAGGTCAAATTCTAAGAACAAGATCAAAGGGTCAAAGGTCTTGTTATCAAATGAAAGGTCTTGTCACAAGGATTAACTATGTAAAGTATGAAAGCACTAGTCCTAACCCGTTAAAAGTTATGGTCAAAGTTTGCTTTTTAAAAGTAGGTCAAGGTCAAAGGGTCAAAGTTCTTGGTATCCAATAAAGGGTCTTCTCACAAGGATTACATATATGAAGTATGAAAGCCCTAGCCCTTACCGTTCAAAAGTTATGACCAAAGTTAAAGTTTTTAAACAAGTACTGAAATCAACAAGATCAAGGTCAAAAGGTCAAGTTTGTTAGTATTCCAGAAAAGGTTTTTCACAAATAATACATAAGTGAAGCATAAATGTCCTGGTCTCTTGTGTTCAAAAGATATGCCCAAAGTAAAAGTTTAAAATTTTCATGTAAAAGTGGGTCAATATCCAAGGTCAAGGTCAAAAGGTCAAATTTTTTGGTACCCAAAGAAAGGTCTTGTCATAAAAAATACATATGTGAAACATGAAAGTCAAAGCTTCACTAAATCAAAAGAAATGGGCAAGGTTAAAGTTTTTGAGGACAAACAGACAGACAGACAGCTAGACAGACAGACAGACAGACGGGCAAACACGACAAAAACTATATATCCCCCGAAACTTCGCGATCGTTTACAGGGGCATAAAAATACAAAAAGATTTGCACTGAAATGACTTCTTATTAATTAATTATAACAAACCTTTTAGAGGTTGTCTATGCCTTTTTACCTAAAAAATAATACAAATAAAGACAAAAATATAATAACTAATTTTCTCATCGTTTGGTTTTTTCTCACCTAAAATTTACACGTCGTGTCTCTAGTAAGTACACTAAGTTCGAGTTATCACACGTCCAGTCCAATACGAAAATTCGTAATATTACCAAAAAACATAAGATTACGAGAAAGCGTAATCCCAAGACAAAATGAACTGCTGTTTTTAGCTGTTAGATAGCAGTGTTTTACCAGTTTTTTCAAATTTACAGCTGTTCTTTAGCAGTTCTCAGCTGTTCATATCATAATATGATCATATCATAGCTGTTTTCAAAACTGTTTCAAGAGCAGTAAGCTTAGCTGTTTTTAAGCTGTTCTTCAGCAGTTCATCTCATAACAGGTAATAAAAAAACTGCTTTGCAGTTAACAGCAGTTCTCTGTTTCTGTTACCTGTTATGTATAATTTGATCGGGATTGAGAAACTGTTGAAATGTCGGGTTTGGTGTTCAATTAATTTAAACAACAGACCGCCAAAATTCAACAACCTTGGCTGCCATATTGTATAGTTTGGAGAGAAGGCAAGAGAATTTTTTGAAGAGGGGGATTGCCGTCACCAGTAAAACTGAGATTGGATTGCTATATCTAACAAAAGATGCAGATATTTTATATACAGTAGGTATATGTTTTTAATACATGTGTGTCTGTTGATAAATAAAAAATAAGTGCTCTAAATCTGTTACGTTTTGGCCACATTTCAGTCAGCTCAGAGAACTCTTGAAGGCTTGATATAGCAAGGTTTTTGTTGTTGTTGTTATTTTGCACTGATTTACCATAGCCTATACGATGTTTTTGTAGAAGAAGATAGAGGTGGATCTAGTGATTTTCTTGGACCTGATTGGGACTTAAAAACGGGGCCTATATATGAGGTATATACATGTATTTCTTTTTCTTATTTTAGGAAAAGCTTTAGATATTAAAGAAAACAATTATTTAAATCACTAATCAAATAATCATGAATGCCTTTAATTATTGTAAACAAATTGACACAAACTTGGAGAAACTACTAGACTTGTATATATAAAGTTAGATTATAAAAGGTTAGCAATTAATTTGAATTTATTTATGCAACTGTGAAACTTAGTGTGTGTTTTTTTTTAACTGATAGGATTTCAAATTGACCAAGAACAGCCGGCAAACATTAAACATGCAGTAACCTTACAAGTAACAAAGAAGTGGAGAAAATTTTTCATTTGACAGATGGGTGTGAAGAAAGCCCTGGGATATTAATTGAATTGCGAGAAATGAATCAGGAACGCAGGTAGAAAGTGGCAAAGACCAATACCATAAGATGTTCTTATTAAAGATTTAAAATTGTAGCTGTTATTAATACAAATATTGTAAAGTATGTGTAATGTACTAGTCAAGATTGATATAAAAAGTCTAAATATTCTTAGTAAATATTCTATATTACTGTGTTTCAATACCTAATAGTGTTGTACTTTTTACCAACACTTGAATAGATTTCTGTTTTATTTATTATCTAAAAATGCGACATTCTTATATTTTTTTAATGATAAATTATTAAATTTGTGGCTGAAGAGTTTAAACTTTCTCCATATGCTGTTATGTATGTTTGTCAACAGATAGGAATTAGGATCCAATGCATTGGTTATGAACATAATGTGTAATTTTCTTTCATTTAAAATTGTTGCTCCTAATAATATAATAAATTGTATATAATTATACACATTGTTGATGGTGTTGTAATTTATCATGTATGTATGCATTATGTAGCAGTTTTACAGCAGTTCCTAGCAGTTTTAAGTCACTGGGATGTCCATATAAGGAAATACTTGTTAGCAGTTCTCCTGAATATTAAATAGCTTACAGCAGTTTTTGAAGCAGTTCTCATTAATATTCATATCGGTCAGCTGTTTTCACTGAGCTCATTAAAATATTTCAGCCTATACGACAGCTAACGAACTGGGAATGCTAAATAACTGCTGTTAACTGCTATTGGAATGTGTGTATGCAAATTACTAATTTGCATAAAGTGAGTGAACTGGAATGCTAAGGAACAGCTAAAGAACAGCTGTTAAATGAGAACTGGGAAGGTTAATTAACAGCTAAATTACAGCTGTTCACTTTGACTTGGGAATATTACAAGTTATCGTAATATAAAACTTATATTACGATTTTTCGTAATGAAGTTAAATTACGAATACGAGTAATATAGCAGATGTAAGAGACTTTATTACGAGTTTTCGTAATCCAAGACAAATTCAAGCATTGCAAGAAATTGAGTGGCGGGTAGCAAAGTATGACGTTTAATACGAGATGTCACGGGCGATAACTTGTACGACTCTTACTGAGATTTGAATTCATAATTCAACTGTTCGTGCAATTCTTATTTCAATAAGAATTGCACGAACAGTTGAATTATGAGACGAGGGTGGGTTTTTAGGATAGACTTCGCAAGAAAAGTAGGGCGTTCGGGTGATATAGATCAATACGACATGCTTAAGCGAATATTGAAATTTGCTGGAAAATTGGTCTTATCCTTGGGAAAATTCCTATAAAAGAATAATAAAAGAAATTGTCCACTCACCCATCGCTGGCGGTACTTTCTTCTTGAATTTCATTGCTTTCTGATAGGCGTAACTGACCAAATTGACTGTGTGCTATCAGTAGCCGTGGAATCTGATATATTACCGATGTCATACTTTGCTACCCACCACTCAATTTCTTGCAATGCTTGAATTTGTCTTGGATTACGGAAACTCGTAATATAGTCTCTTACAATCTGCTATATTACGCGTATTCGTAATTTAATTACATTAAGAAAAATTGTAATATTAGTTTTATATTACGATAACTTGTAATATTACGAATTTTCGTATTAGACTGGACTGCACGTGTTGATACATGGTTAGATAAAATAACTGGTCTCTCTTCATTGGCAAAATAATTAAAAAGGGACGTCTATTCACTGAGTTAAAAATAGACACCTGCTTTCAGAAAGAAATTCTTTACATGTTGATTGTTTTCTCTCACGAGAGATGACACATGAAGTTTAATTTGATTTCCGGATGGAAAGTCCCAGGGTAAGCTGCCATTTATCAATCGGCAATCCTCGGCTGACTCCACTACGCTACACACAAAAATGCAAAGCCACCCGAGGATCTCCAACTGGTCAGTTTGACGCGATGATGCGATTTTCTAAATATAGAGATGTAAACAAAAAGCGATCTGCCTTATTATTGATAAATTCTTTAAAGAAAACAAGCTGCTAAGAAATCATAGCGAGTTCGACACACACAATCGCCAGGATGATAGTGGTTCTTCAAAATATACATTGTATGTTCTTATGTATATATATAGTCTTCTTGACTTTTACCTAAATGATGGTCAGAACTAGATAGAATCTTCTATCTAGGTCAGCGCATGTGTAATGATCCTCTGCAGCCGAGGCGTGGATCCAATAATTCACAAAAAAACAACATTGAATTTAAAACATTTACATAAGAAATCGCATAAATAACTAATTATTGATGATGAAAACTTTAATTTTTTGGTACATTTGTTATTTTATAATGCGCTGTCATTTTTTTTAAAAGAAATACGTCTGATTAAAGCAATTTGAGCTGCATTCTTGAAAATTTTATTTTGCAGGTAAAATATGCTATAAATTATGATTAATTTTTATGTAATTTAACCCCTTCTGACCAAGAAGCCCAAAATAAATGTTAAAAATGTTTCAGAATAAATATTTCTGTAAGACCTAAAATACAGTATTAAATTAGGAATAATTATTGTACAAGACGATAATAATTCAATTTTGCTTTAATTGAAAGCTTATAAAAATATTCTATCGCAAATATGAACAAAGGAAGTTTATGGAAGTTTTATTTTTCTGTCATTGAAATAGTTAATGAAAAATTTGCAGCAAAATATTCCGATGTCATACAGCCCATATTGCTTTAATCGAATGTATCAAGAGTAAACAAATTTCAGATATTAAAAGCACAAGTTATAATCGGATACATTAAGGGGTATGTACAAGCAATATTGGATCACGCCTGGTGTAAAATAAAAAATACCAAGATTGCGCTTAATACTAAACTAGCCCAAAGTTACTCAAAGTGCTGATGCACTCATTACCTACTGTTAGAGACCAAAATTAGGAAATAATTATAGTTTATTTTGTTTAAATTAGGAGGAAATTAATCATGTTAGAACTGCACAGCTACAGCATTCACGAGATGAAAAATGCATTGAATAGGTATGATGTCGGTTCGATTCATTGATAATATGGCTACAACCATTTGTTTCGTTTTTTTCTTGTCATTATCCATAATTCTTGAAAATTTGATTTTTCATGTGGGGTCTTCCTAAGGCCATGTGTTTATTTTGTCAGCCATACCTATGTCACACAGAGTTCAAATAACATCGATTTTTAGCTCACCTGAGCCGAAGGCTCAAGTGAGCTTTTCTGATCAAAATTTGTCCGTCGTCTGTCGTTGTCGTTGTTGTCGTTGTCGTAAACTTTTCACATTTTCATCTTCTTCTCAAGAACCACTGGGCCAATTTCAACCAAACTTGCCACAAAGTATCCTTAGGTGAAAGGGATTCAAGTTTGTTCAAATGAAGGGCCACGCCCTTTTCCAAGGGGAGATAATCATGAATAAGAGAAAAAATAATGGCGTTTTTAAAAAATCTTCTCAAGAACCACTGGGCCAGGAAAGATGAAACTTATGTGGAATCATCCTCAGGTAGTGTAGATTCAAGTTTGTTCAAATCATGACCCCCGGGGGTAGGGTGGGGCCAAAATGGCCGATCAAAGTTTTACATAGGAATATATAGGAAAAATCTTCTCTCAAGAACCACAGGGTCAGGAATGATGAAACTCATGTGGAATCATCCACAAGTAGTGTAGATCCAAGTTTGTTCAAATCATGACCCACGGGGCAAGGGTGGGGCCAAAATGGCCGACTCAAGTTTTACATAGGAATATATAGGAAAAATCTTTAAAAATCTTCTTCTCAAGAACCACTGGGCCAGAAAAGTTGAAACTCATGTGTAATCATCCTCAGGTATTGTAGATTCAAGTTTGTTCAAATCATGACCCCCTAGGGGCTTAAAATTCAAGCCCCCCCCCCCCCCCCCAGTAAACTTTCAGTTCTGATCTGATATGGGCTTTTTCCTAGCAAATTGCTCAGGTGAGCGCTGTGGCCCCTGGGCCTCTTGTAGAATAAATGCGACCATAACAACATCAAGACAAGAAATTACTAAGTAATAATCCTTAGGTTATATAACTTACTTATTTTAATTGTTGCATTGCATAGTCCGATTAATGAAACAACGCAATTTTAGCCCAAATCCAGCTAATCGCTCGAATTTCCTCGATCATATCATTCCAATGAGCACGTGTTTGGCATGTGCATATATCTGCTGTGGATAGATGCGTTTATTACCATGATTATATTAATTTTTTCATGGAACAAGTCTTGATAATTTGTTATTTTTTTTTAAAACTCAAAAAAGATAAAACATGTCCTAAATATATGTGTTTATGGCGGGTCTCTTTTCTGTGGCGATAGAAGTTATTTTCAAATGGGGCGCTGCAAGGAGGACGCTTAGCTTTTAATTTGAAAATGTTAAACAATATGCGGTGCATGAAAAACAAATTGTAATTACATGTATTACATTTCAAATGTTGGTACATATGTCTATTTTGTTTAGCAGGTAGATTGAAAAAATAGTCAGTTATAGGATTTCCTTCAGGCACCTCACATATAAATAGCTAGATTGTTTGCGATGACCCACACATTGTATGGAGTAATATTTGGACATGAAACACATCATGTCTCATTATGTTGACAAAGTTGTAAGCTCTCACTAACATACGAAGTTTGATAAAATATATTGAGTTGTTTCTTTGAAATTTAGAAGTGAGCACAATGTTTACAAAGAAAAGTCCATCGCATATGCTATATCTATCTTCGAAAAAAAAAGAGTTAGAGGTTACACCCTCCCCCTAAAAATCCTATGTTTGTTTTTCAAAATATTGCCAAAGCTTCAGAAATTTTGCATTACTAAGTATGTGATGGAACATGTACTAGCCTTATATTGTTAAGACCACTTTTTATAAAAAATATTTGGTTGCAATTTTTTTCCGACCTCGATCCTGCCTAGAAATGACCCGACTCAATTTGTTTTTTTTTTACATCCCATTACATGATATTTTTTTTTCTTTTTTTTTCCATCAACAAATATGTTTCAATTTTAAGGATTTTTTTTCTTACCTATAAATAATGATTTATTTAATAATTTCCCCCTGAGTTGGGAGGACCACCAAACGTCATTTTAAAGATGGTCTAAAATATTCAATTACGTTGACTTTTCCTTACTCTGTATAATTGGAATTTTGACAATATGGGCAAATAGAAAAAAAGTTTTTTATTTAGTAAATCTCCTAACCCACTCTCAATGATTACATTCCTTTTCAAATGGTGCTCCGATGTGATGAAAATTATAAATGTTTATTTGACACAGTATACTAGTAGGTACTAAAAAAAAGTCATTCATATTGATTTTATGTGTCTAATTTTCGTTGTGTTTCATTAATGATAATTAGGATTTTGATAGATAAAATGTTTTCTGTGACAGGCTTACAAACTCTTAATTTTTAACTTTGATGGTGCTCATTTTTCCTTACCTGGAATCAAAGAGTTTAAGATTTTTTTTTATATCAATATGTAAACTATTTAAAAACTGTTCGATAATAGTACTAATTACTTTAATCCATACTATATAACACATTTTCTCATTTAAAAGTGTTCATATTATTTGATACATTTTGCAACTGTAATTCTCTTCTACTTTTTTAATTATTATGTACCTCAATATTAAGAAGAGGTCTGGAAAACAAAATTCTGTGCTTAAAATAGACCTCGTGCTGCTATCCATGAACTACTTTCATGGTTCTTTACACTTATTTTGAAGACAACAGTACCTTGTTTTGAACTTGAAATTACCATTTAAAAGTGCAAAAATTAGTCATTTTCTCAACAAATGGTTGTACAGAGAACATTAATGCACACTTTGCATTTTTTTTTTTATTTTTTAAGGCTCTGCTGAATTCTGTAGCTGCGAAGTTCTAAGGAGCATATCAAAAGCATTTTTCTGCAAAAGTATAGATTATATATGCACAACATGCATTTAGTTATGCATATTTATTGTATCTTTATCATAAGGACTTAGAATTTGATCAAACTATAATGTTTTTTAGCCATTTGAGAAATATTTACATTTTGTTCTTACTGCACAAAAGGTGGCCGGACATCCCCCTTAATGTATCTAATAAACTACAGACATTGGAGAAAAAGATCACAAAGAATCATTCTAAGTATTTTCTAGCATGTCTAATCTATCCTTCTTAAGAATTTATCAAGCTCATAATAAAAGAATTTGCAATCATTTTCTGTATACAGTTTATTTGCATTGATGACAAAAAAGTCATCAATTCACTCCTTCTATATTATTGAAATGAAGCTAAAATTAGAAAATATAATTGTTTTAAAATATGTTTAGCATGCAGGAAAAGTTTACTAAATCACAAAAATATACGCACTGCACGTAAATTTGTGCGGTCACAAATGGCAGTATACATGTATATTCCTAAAACAGCCGTAGGTTCGGGGTTGCCAAATTAAGACTTTTTTCAGATAATTTGTAAATGCTTGATTTTAGCTGATAGCATTTAAATGTTATTACTTATGCTTAAAAGCATTTTTAGTTTAAGAAGTATTTTATTCATAATATACAAAGTGTACAATATGAATATGGATTGAACAGCAGGTCAAAAGCCTATATTAAAAGCATGTGGGCGTTGGGTAGGGGCCCACAGCCACACAAGAAAAATGATTCAATTGTTAAATTTTATGTATATTTTGGACAAAAAAGTGAGCCTGGGCACCTTCTAAATCCACCAGTGCTGTTATAAGTTGATTTCAAATAGTAAACGTTTTGAAGTAAGTTTAGGTCATTCCCCCCTATATAACCCTAAGGGTTCGATGCCCATATCACTTGAAGGAATGGGAAGTTTAAGGGATATCTTTGGAAAGGGTTGGAATTATTTAAGTTAGCGCTTTTGTCTGTTGTCAGAGTAAGAAACTGTGAAATACATATATGTAAGGTAAAAAATAAAGCTAAGATTTTACCCAACTGATCCTTGTGTTTATTTATTTATTTTATTTTATTTTTTTTTTTACAAATTTTACAAATACTGCATAGTGGGACATTTTTTTTTTTAAAAAAAAAATAAAAAAAAAATATTACTCTTGTGATTTCCCGGTATTTAAAGGAAATGGAAATGCGAAGTAAAATTTAAAGAATTATAGCATGGATTGTGGGGAAAAATTGGACAAAAACTCTTCAACTTGACAAATTTATAAAGGGATAATGAACAGTTTAGCCATTAAGAGTTATCTCTATTGTAGATTAAGTTTACTATGTGAAAGTTCTAGAATATATGTCAATGAAACATGTCCCAAACTTTGTAGTTTTGATAATTTCCAAATAAAAGAGACTTTCAAACATTATTTATGTATATTTCACGCAGTATGAAATGCTATAGCAACATATGAATCATGAAATTATTTAGACAATTCTAGAAAATCAGATCAACAAATCTGTGTAACAGCCCTTTTAACCTTGTACTGTTGTAATTGTTCAATTTCCTTATCCTTCAAGCATCCCTTATCCACACTTTTTGTTGGAGCATAGCCAAGTACTAACAAAATAATTTTTTTCGAAATAATAAAAAAAAATACTTCCTTCTCATACACAACATAGGATTTTGGAGTTTGATTACTGCCCTTTTTCCTAATCTTAAATTGTTCAGTAAAGCTGTCACTCCCATTCCCTAGAAAAATAGAAAAATCTGTAATAACAGAAAAAAAGTTACACTCCACTGTCCAAAGAGATGACATTTCAGGCTTTTTGGAAAGCAAAACTTGTTTATATATAAGAATAATATTTTTTTGCAAATGCAATGTACGCGCAAATTTGCTAAAAATTTATCTACAGTAAAAATTTTCAGATTTACAGTAGTGCAAATGCAAGTTCTTAGTACATGATTTTACATTAAATAATTAAATAGGCTACATGTAGATATTTTTCTGTCATAAACCTGTACTTTATTTTTAGGGATAAAAATTTTCTCCCGAATTCCTTATTCAACGATTTTATTTAAAAAAAAGATACATTAAACTACATTTGTGTAAATATAAAGTCACTGAAAATATTAATTAACTACATGTATAATAATATCTTCTTATTAAAAGATTGCTTTCTAGAGCAGTCCCATATAAGTACAGGAGCGCTCCCGACTGCTTTCTGGGACTGTTTGGGTGTCAGGTTTGGTCTGGACAGTACTGTAGATTCTTCAATTGTTCAAATAATAACCCTGGGGGTATATATAGGGCGGGGAAACAATAATAATAATAATAATAATAATGCAGGTTTAACATTGAAATGTACAGGAAAAATCTTTGAAAGAGCTACTTGACTAGAAATGCTGAAACTTATGTCTCTAGGGTAGTGTAGATTCTACAATAGTTCAAAAAATGACCCTCGGGATAGCAAAGAGTCACAAAAGAGAATCCAAGTTAACATTTAAACATATAGAAAAAATTACATATCCTCAAGAACCACTGGCCTTGAAAAGTTGTATGAAAACTTATATGGAGTAATTCTAGAGTTTTTTAGATTTTACATTTTCCAGATTATGTGGCTTGTGCAGACGATGGATGGGGAGCAGAGAGCTTTAGTGGCGACAATGCTAGTCTGTATATCCAGGCCTGGATACTCGACTCCTGTAATAAGCATTTCTCAACACAATTCACACTGGATAAGAGCGACACAAACACTGTCGAGCGAGTGAGCCTGGATTCGGTGTATAGTTTAGATTCAGCATTTGTTTCTGTTCTGGTAAATCTAAAGTTAATGGCATGTAAAAATTATCCATCAATGAACAGGCCATATTCATAGTTAACACTAGTTTTAACATTTCACAGTAACTTTGGTCTTGAGTGACCTTGTAAAACTCTTACCTCGATATGCATTGTCTATGCATAATTTAAAAAATATCTGTTTTGTATGTTTTCATTAAAAAGAAATTTGCAGTTTATAAAGGAATACAAGTAATTTTGTTTATTGTCAAGCAAATGATCAAATAATGTTGATTCTAAAATCGCAACTGGGAATGTATCTTATCTAAATAAACTTCATGAGTTGAAATGGTCAGTGTAGGTAATTTATATATAAAGTAATCAGAATTACACCTAATATACCTTAATCCAGGTTTTCTATTCCTGCTTAATACCTTCAGATGAAAGTATCATCTCCAAACAACGAGGAATTCATCTTTCACGCTGGCGGTAGCGCCATGATTGATACCTCTAATGACACATATGGAGCTATAATATACGGATACAATGAGACAGAGGTTCTGCTCTGGAGACCATCCAGGACAAATACAAATGGACATTTGGTTTACGTGGGTGGACAGTGGGGTGGCGGGCAAAATTATCAAGAAAGTGACGTTGTTGAAGTCATCATTAAGGTTATTAACATTACAGGTATTAAGTATTTGATTATTGAAAAAATAAACATATCCTGACACTTTTTTTTCATGTGAAGATTTTAGCTCCCCGCATCCTGCAGATAAACGTTATGCAATAAACATTTTTTTTTTTATGTCAATCAAGTGTAAACTGCATGTTAAGAAATATTGAGTCTACATAGAAATGTAAAAGAAGAAAAATTGCCTCTAGTTGTCAAATTATATAAACTCATTCTATTAAGGCACGCCTTGCAAGACTACGGAATTATGTTCGCCTGATTGGCCTCAGACAAGATGCGTATCTACAGGTATAATTCTTTTCCACAATGTTGTAAGCATAATTGCCAATCTTTTGCAATGCTTGACAAGAAAGATTTTTTTTTATTCAATTCTTCTATTTTACCATAAACCCTGGCAGTTGACCATTACGATATAGGAACAAATCATATAACCAACTTTCAACCTTATTCATTTTTTTTTCAGATTTCGTTTTCTTTAATATACTGTGACTTGATTTTGAGAGGGATTTAAATGTAAATATTATTCAATGGTAATTAAAGCTTCACTTTAGATTGCCCAATCCCTCCTGACATTTCCAATGCATATAAGCTATATGACGGAGTAACTAATGGTAGCAAAACACTGTACGCTTGTAAGACTGGGTTCACTGAAAGTTCTGATGACGTCATTATTAACTGTATAGAGGGCACATGGTCTAAGTCGTCAATGTTTTGTAAAGGTATATCTTTGATTTGATATCAAAAAATGTAGTGATTCAAAGACATTCCAATTGATAAACAATATATTTCAGGATAAAAAAAGTAATTCTGATATCTTTGAGGGTTTTTTTTAATGAAGTTGTTTGTTCATCACCTCCCACTGTCGAAAATGCAGCAGTTCTTGTGCAGGACAATAGAGCAACATATTTCTGCTTAACGGGATATTTCACAATGAAAAATACAGTTGATGTCATTGAATGCAGAAACAGTACCTGGCCGTCTACCGACTTTAAATGTATAAGTAAGGATCAAGATCTTTATAAATGTTGTACATGTAAAAACAGTGCAAAACTTGTATTCAGTGAATAATGTTTTATGTTCCCATTTGTTTAGTGTATCCTTTAGAGAAGATTGTATTAAGTGTATGCACCAAATAATATTCTTAGAGCATTGTAAGTCGAAAAGGTGTACATAATCTGTAAATAATGTTATAAACTGATATAAAAGTTTTATGAATGTCAACTAATAATTATAGTAATTTCACTACATGTTTGTCTATCTTTAAAGAATCTTGTCTTGATCCACCCACCATTGCTAACGCTGACGTCATGGTCTCCAATAATGTTGCTCTGTATTCCTGTCGTCCGGGGTTTCTTCCAAAATCTGGAACCAACTCAATAAACTGCTCACTATCTGAGTGGCAGAAAACAAACTTCACCTGTTATGGTAGGAGAATGTCACTATTTTTCATTTTGTGGAAATTCAAAATCATGTAATTTGAATATAACTTTGCTTTTATTAACAGTTTAATTTCAATAACAAACATAGGTTGCAACCACTATTGAAATACGACCATTTCACCACTTGAAATGTACTCTCAACCACTATTGAAAAACGTATTTCAATAGTAGTCGTATTTCAATAAGGTTTTGATTTTGTTAAAATCTTGTGATTTCAAAAGTTCTTTGGGATTTTTGAGTATGCACATATATATATATATATATATATATATATATATATATATATATATATATATATATATATATATATATATATATATATATATATATATATATATATATATATATATATATATATATAATTTTAATATTTGGTATCAAGAAGAAGGTTTTTTCAAAAGAAATATACCTGTGAAATCTGAAATCCCCCGTTACAATGCAAATTGCTTCAATGTTATTGCCAGTGTTAAAATTCTTAGGAAATGTTTTAAAGTCTAAGCTAAAAGTCAAAGGATCACTGTTAACATCTAAAGTTCTTGTCGCAAATGAATTACTATGTGAAGTACAAAAGCCCTAGCACCAATTGTTCAAAACTAATGGTTAAAGTTTGGCTTTTTGTCAACGTTGACAAAACCCCCAAGGTCAAGGCCAAGTAGTTAAATTTGGTGGTATATGTATCCAAATCAAGATCTTGCCACAAAGTTAAAGAAGTGAAATATGAAAGCTATATCCCCACCCTTTTAAAATTTTATGAGAAAAGGTGGAAGCTTTTGTTTGAAAACAAATAAACAGACGGACTGAACGCATGCATTTGTGATTATACCTCTACAGTGTTTTTTTAATGTCGGAATACGCAGGTAGGTTAAGGTTACAACCAAATATTCTACTTGCCGATATGATATGACGTCATAATAAGCTAAATGACGTGAGATTTAGAGATAGCAATTTCTTAAAATCGATATCTAAGGTTGATTTGAGGTCATAAAAATGAACCAAAATATGCAGAGGAATAATATCAACGGAATTTTATCGTTCCTAGGCCTCTGTAGTTATCACAGGGGTTACATACCAAACCCGTGACGTCATAACTGTTGATCATGCAGTAGCAGAGTGAAAGTGAAAAGTAACGAGAATTGATGTAAACAAACACAAGAAATCGGAGTTTAAAAGCATTTAGAATGAATATCATGTGTGATTCTTGTGGGAATAAAGCGTATGAATAAGGTATGGTAATATAATTCTGCAATTTCTTCGTAAAATTAAAGAAGGGAGGGTGTTTACTTGCCGATCAGCCTTTCCTCTGTCGTTTGCAACAAAAAAGGTGCAAAAGGTCAACACTACGCCGCATACCTTGAAACTTAATTTTTTTTTTCTATCTAAAGTTCTTATTCTTTTGTTTTGGGAAAGTGCTGCTAGAATCGTATGGTTTACGGGAATTGATGCATTTTTTTCGATGCTATGAACAAAATGTAAACATTTTGGGAAGGTTTCGTCCGAAATTGTTGAATAATTATTTCAATAAGAGGACAGTAGGATTCTAGCAGCACTTTTCATGGTACAAAGATGTTTAACATAACTATTAATATAAATTGGAACTAATTATCCCCGAGGTAGTGTTGAACTTTTCACTTTTTCATTAAGGCATATTTTCTAATTATAGACATGACGTGGTGACGTCATGGTGAATTGCTTACTGTAGCATAAGTTCCATTGAAGTCTTTAGAATGCATACTTACAACAAAAGTTTTATCCTTGACTTTTCCGATTTATTAGTGTTACATAATTATAAAAAAGTGTTAATTCGCCGAATTCTGATCCATGTGCTGCCTTAACTAACCCGCGTTTCTGCTGAAAAAATTAAATCGCCTATGATTGTTTCGATATTATAAAGCTGTTATGAAATGGGAACTCAGGAAATAGCAAATGTATGGTTCCCCTCGGCAGGAAACTATTTCAAACTATTTTTTTATATTGCTCAGAGCCAAAATGAATTTAAACTACCCTACATATATTGTATTCCGAAACTTCATAAAAAATCCTTACAAATACATATACATCGTTTGTTCCAGTAAATGTCCAACTAAGCCTCTTTCGTTACTCCTCACTCAGATATTGACAGTAGTAAAGGAACAACTTCAAGAGTATTGTGCAATAATATATTCAAGAAGTGGTGTCAATCAGATGTGGATACTCAAAAATCCCAAAGAACTTTTGAAATCACAAGATTTTAACAAAATCAAAACCTTATTGAAATCCGACTACTGTTGGAATACTTTTTTCAATAGTGGTTGAGAGTACATTTCAAGTGGTGAAATGGTCGTATTTCAATAGTGGTTGCAACCTATGTTTGTTATTGAAATACTCTCTCAACTACTATGATTGAAATTATTATTTCAATAGTGGTCGTTATTTTAAAAGTGGTTGCAACGAGAACCATATTTGGAAAAGAAATAAAATCATAGAAAAAAATATTTCCCATTACGCGGGTTTGTTAAGGCAGCACACGGATCAGAATTTCGGCGAATTAACACTTTTTTATAATATGTAACAATAGTAAATCGGAAAAGTCATGGATAAAACATTTGCTACCGTTATGCATTCTAAAGACTTCAATGGGACTTGTACTACCAAAATGAATTTAAACTACCCTTTATATATTGTATTCCGAAACTCCATAAAAATCCTTACAAATAAAAAAAAAACATTGTTTGTTCCAGTAAATGTTCACCTAAGCCTCTTTCGTTACTCCTCACTAAGATATTGACAGTAGGGAAGGAAAAAATTCAAGAGTGTTGTGCAATTATACATGTATATTCAAGAAGTGGTGTCAATCGGATGTGGATACTGAAAAATCTCAAAGAACTTTTGAAATCACAAGATTTTACCGAAATCAAAACCTTATTGAAATACGACTACTATTGAAATACTTATTTCAATAGTGGTTGAGAGTACATTTCAAGTGGCGAAATGGTCGTATTTCAATAGTGGTTGCAACCTATGTTTGTCATTGAAATACTCTCTCAACTACTATGATTGAAATTATCATTTTAATAGTGGTCGTTATTTTAATAGGGATGCAAGGAGGTCCATATTTGAAAAAAAATAAAATCATAGATAAAGATATTTCCCATTAAAATTGAAATGAATTTTTATACTCATTGTTATGTAACTATGTTCTAATTTTACACCATATTTTATACAAATATACTAGTGCCAATATAACTTACTGACTTTTAGTAAGAAAACAATATCACACTAGCTTGTAATACGTCCATCGATGATTCCCAAGTCGATTGTCTGATTTCACAATCTACTAGCGGGCGTCTAATACGCAATATTTCAAACTAAGTGGACAAAAATGTGCAGTGGTTTTTCTTTCATATGACATATAAAGTGATATTGTGTATCCTAGAGCAAGTATCAAAATTTAAAAAAAACTAATTTGAGGAAAATTTTAAAATCTATTGTGTTCTACCTAAATTATTTCTAAATGAGGATTTCATTCTGCATAATTAATCCTCAATCTAGAACCTCGCCGGGGAAATAATATATTATGAGTTTACATTTCCATGTACGCAAGTGAGTTAAAGCTAAATATGTGGATTTTTATGCAAATGAGCTAATAAAAATGCATAAATTGTATATTTTATATACAAATAAATTTCAAATTGATTTCCTTATTCATACTTGGTGCCCACAGCATATTATATCTAGTACATATTATGACGTCATTGTTCTTTCCCATTCAAGCTATTAAACCACATCAAAATAACAACGTCTGCGCAAGGGCATATCCTATTTCATTTAAAACAAATAACGTATAATATTCAGGAGAATAGTTTCAAGATAAATAAAATTGCTGCACAAATCCCATGCACTTTTTCAATTGATAGACATTTAGAAAACTTACACTGGACAGTGAATTTTTACCCTGTTTCAACCTAAGACTTTAGAAATTGTAATTAATCAATTGCAGTGTCGACATTTGTGCAGCAATATCTTGAATCCTTGTTATATTCTGCATTTATCTATACTTTGTTTCCGTTAAATAGAGAAAGGTATGCCCTTGTGCCGAAGCGATTTTGTTAATGTTTCTTATTCACTTGAGTAGTAAGGGTCGAATACGTCATAAAATGACGTCATGATGTAAACTGGCTTTCGCATATCCTCGGTACTAAGAATGTTTTAGAAAACAAGTCTTAACTTCTGCGTGGAAGGTATAGTCATTATGGGTTTTACTTATATTTTTAGCATAGAAAACTCCATACGTAACCATAACTCACTTGCGTAATGGTATAATTGCTAGTTGTATTTTAAAATACATTCTATTACTTAATGTTCAATATATATCTTTTCTTCAAAATCAACAAATTCATGTTGGCATTTCAAATCAATCAACTCACAAAAATAACTGCAAATTTACTAATAATTACTATTTAATGATAACGACTGACAACTCTTGATAACGAGTGGTATTATTTTTCTTCTACCCCATTGTATATTTTCAGCGCCATCTTGTGGCCCAGTTCCTAACATAACAAACGCTGATTTTCTAGTTGATAATGACGTGGCCATGTATGCATGTCGCTATGGATACAGACCAACAAATGCTGAAAATAAAATAGCATGCATGTCTGGAAAGTGGACTCATACCAGTTTGCAGTGCCAAGGTACTATTATCAAGTACCTGTAAATAAAAATATATTCCCTTGATTTATAATTCTTTTTGTTTTTTTTCCTGGTTTTGTCAGCAAAATAGTTACATATACGTACTAAAGAGTAACATTGAACACTGAAGATACATTAATCTTTCTTGGAGACAAATGATTATAAATTTTATGGATCACCACTCTTCATGAAGTTTCTCACCCAGGCACGATTGCTCTTAATGTTCAGGTTCATAGGATTTTCGATATTTCCAAGCTAACAGAATTTTGTTTACAATAATCGAATCGATCCCATGTAGATAATTGTAATATGATTCCTTTTAATTTTCTAATCATTTAATTTACAATATTTTTATAAAGCCACTTAAATAAATAAAGGCTGTTCTTGTTTTTTTTTTTAAGATACAACAAAGGGACTAAGAAGCTATATCACCAATGAGACGCTTGCAGAATGGATAAAAGAGATGAAGAGGAATCTATCCGTTCATAAATCAAACACTAGCGCCTATAACAGAAGCTTGATCAGTGTCTACGAATCTCGTCCTAGTGCTGTACAGATAGGAAGTGTTGGGGCCTTTCTGATGAGTTTTACTATAACAGCTCTAATTTTACCGGATATAATTGCTGTTGTCAAGAACTTGTGCAATAAAATAAATAAGAATTTTTGTCAACATCGGAAGGGCAGAGATGAGCAATGATGAATACTGTGAAATCATTTATGTTCATGGGGGTTAATTTTCGTGGTTTTCAATGTATGAAGGGGCCAACGAATTCATGTTTTCCACAAAATGTAATTTGTCATATGCATTTAGCAATTCTTCAAAATCGAAATTAAATCCCCATGAACCAATATATTTTCTTCAACCCACGACAATTTGACCCCTCGAAAATATGTTATTTTACAGTATACATGTATTATGTGTTTTGTTATTAATGTCTTTAGACACTGCATGTTGCGCTTTGCTAATCAGACGGCAATCCAGAGCCTATAACATGAGAAATTAACCGTAAAATGTTGATTGTTATGAAACATGTACTGTTTTTCCATGTACAATTTTCAAAGCATTTCATTTTAATGACCTCTTTATTGTGGATGGGAGAGATGTTTAACTTCTTGGTCATAACTTCCCAAATAAATATTTTCGAATGAAGGAGATAATAATAGAAGATTCTGTCTGAGTAGACAGTTTTGAAGATTGATGAAATACAGTTTTAGAATTTTGATATTTCGGATTGGCTGATACTTTTGGAAGCATATATTGTATGATAAGAAGTTGACGTACAAAACATATACAGATCTGCTGTGGTTTTTCTTGCTTGTTATAACAATGAATGCTTCACACATTGCAATATTTATTTTGATTGATTGATTGATAGTGTGTTGCTTAATGTCCCTCTTGAGAATGTTCGTGCCACCACTTGCCAGTGGAGACCTCAGAATTGTTTCCTATAATCAGCACTTTGAGCTATCTAGCAGCAAGGGGTTGTTCTCGTGACGACATCTACTAGTGCTTCAGTTTATACGGTATTATATACGAGGGGTTATCAAAAAGTTCGTGAACTGAGGCTATAAAATTAGTACTACGTAGTCTGAGCTTACAAAACTCATATGGAGCATGTTTCTCAATGTCTGCTTCTTCTACCTAATACACTTATTTTGATGAGATTTCTTGGAGCTAAGTTGGATTCCATTCCGTCTTGTTTAAATGACTTTACAATACCATGAACAGCGGCTTTCAATGCATATACTATTGCAAATGGATTTATACCATGGCAGAGATCCTCGCTTGATTGTGCCAGCATACTTTGCTTTTTGGAGTTTAATATCTACAACACACGATCAACGTCATTTTTTGACGTGATTGATTTTTCACACCTTGACTACAAATCGAAATAGACTGCATTCCTTTTCTCTCTGAATCTATTTTGGCATTAAAAAACAAGTAATCTGGATGCATATTATTTCTCATTAGCCAGTTTAAACATTTCCCAGGTTATGCCATTTTTACCAGGGGCAAAACTTTAAAGAATATTGGAAAAGGAAACCCCTTCCCCCTTTTGACGTCATTTTCAAGGCAACATTTGTGTGGATACTGCATGTAAAATTTACGATAAAATTTCATAGAAATTCCAAAATGAGGTAAAAATTTAATATTTTATAGAACAATAGTGTCCCAGCACATCCTTGAATTAGCGGTATTTCTGGATGTCAAATGTTCATATCACAATAGTTTTTCTTAGTTACACTTAGGTCAAGAAAAACTTCATTTTCGAGGTTGCGCGGCTTGGATATACCATTGCTTACAAAAACTATTTTATTTAAAAATAAAATTTTTAATTTGTGATTTATTCTATAGATAGAAAAGATGATGATAACTAGATATTTTAAAAATCTTTTATGTAACTAAAGCGGTTTTAATTTTATGGCGCTAGTCCACGAATTTTTTGATAGTCCCTCGTACATGCGTAAAAATATATATTTTTGATAAATACAATTTGTTTCTTATATGTACTTATGATTTAGGCATTGTTACAATATTTTAATTGATGTGCTGGGAATTCATAATAAAAAGTTAATTGTTTTATTTGATCTTCGGAAAAATCACTTCTGCATGTGTTTGTAATTTCTCAAGCTTGACATCTCTCTCTCCATCCCACGGTATTAGCTTATAATTGTTATTGCAGCCCGGAGGACCGTGCTGCTCTATACATATAAGTTTAAGTGTTGGTATATGGGGATTGGAGTGGGAGTAGTTATTCAGAATGAAAAGTTTTCTAAACATTAAAAAAGATTGTTAATCAGAATGTTCTTTCCCTTTATAAATCACGAGATACATAATATATTTACTTCCATAAAATGAATCTTTAAAAATATATATTATGTTTTTCATATTTAATATAAGTTGCTTATCATTTACTATCTAAAAAAACGACAGCTCCCTTTTTTTAGAACATCGACTTTTATTTCTCGCATAAAAACATACTCTGCACAGTTCGTGTTTTATATATTAAAATTGAAAATTAAATATATTTTTGAATATAGGTGATGCATGTGTCTAACTTCATTCTATATTTTATGCAGCCAACATTTTGATATTTATCCGACTATAAGTTTTCAAAATAATCGCAACTATCATCTCCCTCAATTAGACGCATGCCTTTTCACACATATCGAAGAGGTTTGATGATCAAGACTCATTTTCATTGTTTACTTTATATATTTCCCGGGCAACAATTGATGGTTACATCAATGTTTTCTTGTCAGGTATATGGACAGATCTTGGACTGGTGTTTCCTTGAATTTGTTATGCTTACTCAAATTGTTTCCTGTGTTCCAAATTAAATGTCGTTGAGCTTTTCCAAAATTTTACTACTGTCTTTAACATGTTTAAACTTGTTTTATTAGTTCTTTTATGAAATGTGGGAGGAGTTGTAAAAGAGGACACGTGCGTGGAGTTGTAAAAGATGAGACGTACGTGAATCTGTTTGTACAAAAATGAAAAAATGTAATTTTTGGTTCTGTACTTTTGGACTTGAATAAATTCTAAACTTTATAACCAGGAATTATTATTTCACAAACGGAATCATCATTTCAAAACAATATTATTATTACAACGGTACCATCCAAAAGGACTGGTCTCCGCGTCCCACAAAGAATTTTAAACAGGCGACCATCGGCTTTCATAGTATATCTATTTATTTGTCCTGAATATTGTATACAGGGTTATTTTCGTCCCGTGTTATTTTCGCCCTTTCACATTCACGGGGGTAGTAAGGAAGCATACACATATTCTAAGTTCATTTAATCAGTGCTATATTATGACGTCATAGTAGGCTAGATAAAGTCAATTTTAGAACACAAGTTTTCGTAATATTTGTAATTATAGAAATGTAATTTAACTCTAGAAAATAAATAGAAAGTGTAAACATTGACAAAAATAAAATATTTTTATTTTGTTAAGCTGTATCTGTCATTTCTTAAATCTACCACCGATGACGTCATATGTGTACATAATTTAACCATGTCGTGGAAAGAAAATTCGGGAAAGACTGCATGTACAAGCATATGGAGACTTTGCAGTCCTTTTTGCACGGGGCATGTTTCTATAAAACAAACAACTGTGTAACTTGTGTTTAACATATATATATATACATAATTTTTAAATATTATTATTTGCTTGTATCTTTATTTTTTTTTGTTTGAATCTGAGATTGTGAATTATCAACATCGTTTACTAATTATAAATGAACAAATTATATGTAAACAGAGTTAAAGCCCCCTTTTTTAACGTTTGAAATGCCGCCATTAACGGATGGGGATGTTGAATATTGATCCAGCAAAATCTGCTGACATCTGAAGTGCTTAGGCAAGGGAAACGCCCAATTCGCTTCCATTGCTTCACTAGATGTTTCATACAAACCGATGACCGGTGGAACGATACCTGTACAGTACAGTAATCCACGTAATGGGTTGAAACTTCGAGCTGTTTTTTCTTTCGATGCTGTCTGATCAAAATCGTTGAGCGGAAAGGAAAGAACCAGAGGACACCTTATATTGTATATCAATAGGGAGAACAGAGGTCACCTTATATTGTACATCAGCAGGGAGACCAGAAGACATCTTATATTGTACATCAGTAGGGAGACCAGAGGGCATCTTATATTGTACATCAATAAGGAGACCAGAGGACACCTTATATTGTACATCAGTAGTCTCAATGAGATATCACTCAGACGGACAGTAAACCTTATTAATGGATGCTAAATTTAACTGTCCTTTCGCATCGAGAAACAAAAAAAAATATAGTTTCTAAGATTAAATCGTATATAAATTCATTCATTATTAGAAAAGATTCAGTTATGATAATAAATATTTCACACCTGTCAGTATCTATATGCCTTTGATAGTTAATCAATATCCAGGTTAAATTATATTTAAAAATCCAAACAGGTTCACAAGACATAGAATATTTTTTTCCATCCTTCGGTTGTCATGATCATATTCTACATATGTATATTATCAGACATCAATGGATTATTTTTTGGAAGAAACAAATGAATGTAATAATAGGATCATTCTTTTTGCTAAACAGTAAGTTAATTTTTTATTGTTATCATGTTCATATGATTAGAATTTCCAAACCACTAAATGCATAAAAAATTCCAAAGCTTTTACTATAACTGGTATCAGCTATTCATACCGATTTTCAGTAGTAGAGTGTAAAGTTGTATCTGTGTTGATAAACGGTCAATACATGTTACTTTAATTTACGAGTAATGAAAATATCCGATGTACGATATGATACCTATATGTTTTCATTTCTGTATAAGAATATGAAATGTAAGAAAGGGGGACATATTTGTCAATAAAAGCTGTTTCATTCAGAGAGAAAAAAGGAGAGAGATTTTGGTTTTTGATGGAATCTCTTTGTTTGAAATAAAAATTTAAAATATATAAACATACATTTATCAATGAAATGTTTTTGAAACTATGTATATTACATGCATGACATGGGGTTATAGATTGAAAATATCAGTTTTTCTAAAAAAATTATTGGGAGAGAGAGAGCAAAATTTGATTTGAACAATGGATGCAATGTTGATTTTAGATTTGCATTTTCGCGAGAGAGCTAATTTTATTGACAAAAAGTGACAGAAATTGTTTTAATATTCAATATATTTCTGATATCAAGTTCATATCTTACGAAATCAAATGTCAAGTAATGTTTATGTATAAAAGATGGTCAACACTCTTGAGATTATTTTACTTTTTCTCAATGAAAATATTATAAGAATGCCTACAGTACTTTCAATTTGGGAAAAATATGCAAAAACATACAAAATGTTCAGGACTCAATAATCAGTTTGCTGACTTTGAATGTTTAATGTTTAATCATTAAGGTCAGACGACATATTCCTCATAATATGTTTTGAACCTCTCAATATTATAGCAAAATATTACTCATAAATGCAATTCTCTTGTGATTTATACACTGTTTTCAATACGTTTTTAAATGTAAGTAAACCAAAATTTAAGATTTAGGCAATTCAGAAGATAACCGATAAGGATTGTTTAAGAAATATCACCCTTTTGTACCTTGTCCAAATGCCTGGTACCTTAAGTTTTTGTAAGGAAAAGTTTTAGTACCAGTTTTTGTTTGATTTGATGAGTATTTTGTTGTTTCTTATTCAGCATTAGAGCGTTGCATATGTTCTGTATACATCAGCGACTGGATTCAAGTTGAATCACAAAAATCTAGTCCAGTTCTCATTCAACATCCCTTAGAACAAATACCAGCAAAAGTTGAGGTACAGGTAAAAATTCAAGAAAACGGATATGACGTCATTTTTCCTGCATTCGGATCAGCACAAAGAGACGATGAAAGTGACAATATTTACGGTGGTGTTGTTTATATTTACAATGAAAATCATGTAAAAATATTTGTTCCTATATACCGAAATGGTTCTAACAAGGGAGTACTTATATTCACAGGTAAAAGTTTATTGAAGGATGTTTTACTGCATTGTTTTAAAAACGATAACTTTAAAAAACAAAATTAAACAATTCAAATGCAAGATATAATAGGACAATCACAAAGCTTATTTTAAAACTTAATGGAAGTGTGAAATAAGATATTTTCAGCGAAGACTTTGTAAAAATAAAAGTATTGATCCCCAAATATATTTTAACAAGAAGGATAACTTGTTTTGTGAGTTCAAAGTTATTACAGTTCATGTAAATTGTGTTTTTAAGAAGAATATTGACAGTGTGATCTCTGTAAAATTATAATTCTCAATAAAGGTTGTTCATGGGAGCTAGACATTTGAAAAAAAATACAACCTTAATTTAATGTATCTTTAAAAATGTTTAATTTTATAGAAAGTTGGTCAAGCATAAAACTCCGTTGAAGGTAGTAAAAGTAAATAAGCTGCCAATTCTCATGCTGAAGTTAAAAAATCGAAATCTGGGGTAAATGCATTAAAACAGAAGAAAACAAGTTGTGTTTTGAAAACACTATGCGCCCGGCGGCAACAAAGCTAAAAACATAACTTTTTGCAATAGGTCACAGACAAGGTCACAAGGTTATTGGCCTTGATGTCATTTGAATGAACTTGATTTGTGAATTTTGTATACCAAATATGAACTTTCTTTCTCTTACGGTTCAAAAGTTATGGTGAAGGTTCAAAAAGGTACTTTTAGCATAAACATGTAGGACACAGTCAAGGTCACAAGGTCATTGACTTTAGTGTCATGTGAAAGGGCTTATTTAGTGAAGTATACATGCCAAATATTAAGTCTTTATCTTTTTTCGTTATGGTGAAGGTTCAAGTTTGCCGACAAAAAAGCTATGTTTAGCGTACAGGTCACAGTCAAGGTCACTACGTCATTGACCATGGTGTCATTGAAAGAGCTTATTCAGTGGTGTATGCATATCTAATATGAAGTCGCTATCTTTTATGGTTCAAAAGTTATGGCAAAGGTCAAAGTTTGCAGGAAAAAAATATTTTACCATATAGGTCACAGTCAAGGTCACAAGGTCATTGACCTTGATATCATTTGAAAGAGCATAATTAGTGGAGTATGCAAACCAAAATATGAAGTCTCAACTATTCATGGTTCAAAAGTTATGGGGAAGGTTAAAGTTTGCAGACAAACAGATAAATAGACAGACAGACAGGACAAAGCAAAATACGCCTCGAGTCTTTCTTTTTATCTATATAAAATATGTAGAAAAATAGATTAGATCTTCAACGATGGGTTCTAGCATTTTTACATTTTAGGTGGATCTGCATTCTCTGGGCCATTTGAAGGAATTTATTCGGTAGGTTTTGTTAGGATTAAAGTATGGGGATTGTGTGATCTACCAACGGCAAAATTCACCAGCTATGGTAGTGAAAGCATTTCAACAAGTAAGCTTTTCTTTCTTCCTTCAGTTATCTATAAATTTGGTATAAAGACATTAAAAACATTATCTCGTATCTATTCAAGAATGTTTACCCATATTATTTAAATTTTAAAATTCAGTACGTATTGATTGATGAAACCAAAATCAATATTCATGGAGGAGGCTTGTTTTAATCATGACATGCCCCTTGTATAAAAACTGTAGAATGGTACGTTATTTTCATCTTTAAGATTAAGCATCCCCTTTTCACAGGTCACACCTACGTGAAACTTATTCGTCGATCAATCATACGGAACATTTAATAAATAATGAACTTAAGATAAACATAGTCATTCAGAATTTCTCTGACGTTATGCCACGCCTTATCAGGTTTTGATGTTACTTTTATATTATTTTGGCCATACATATGTATCGAGGCCAATTAAGATTAAAATAAATATACATTCTGTTAAGTCTATGATCACAAAAAACTTTGCTGTGTTCAATTTCATATAAACCCTTCCCGAAGATGTGTACTAATAAGAATTCGATTGCATATACCAACTGCCCTACCTTATTATAATTTTTAGAGTTATCTCTAATTATTTTCAGCTTTATTGTGCTGATCTCAAAGAATTCTAACGAATGACATAATTTTATTATTAAATCATGCATGTTCTTCAATAATAAATGACACCAAAAAGAATCGTCAAAGATGTATTCAAATTTTTCAAAATTCATTTCCCGATCATTACAAGGAGCAAACAGCGAATGTAACCGGTAAGCAGGCCTGATCCAACCTCTGATGTTTTGGAGTTCCGTGTTTGCTCTGCTCCTGTTTTGTATTGTTTTATGGACTTCTGATCTTGAAGACTGTTTGTTATTTTCGTATGTTTCATTCTAGAAGAAATGTTTCATCATATATATAAACAGAGTATATCTAAATTGAAATTGTCTATTGCTACTGATGTAAATAGCATTTACGACCTACATATCTATCAAAAGGTATTCAAAATATTTATTCAAAGTTGAATTAATGAAATTAATGTGCTAGTACAATTTCATTTTTTTTATTTTTAAATCGTTTTAATATACTCCCCATTCAACTACGATTTTTTTTTAAAAAAAATCACTCGCACGGTTTTTAACCTTTTTCTGTAGGGAGAATACTTATTTGAAATTGTAGAGAGATGGAATTTCAACATGATCATGTCAGTGTCTTATAATTCCAAACATTCAATACTTTGAAAATGTATGCCCTCTATATTGAACACTTAAGTAGGCCTACGTTAAATGAATACAAGTACCTTTATGATAATGATATTCAATATCTAAATCACATATCAAACCTTTCAGTTTGTGAAATATTATCCAAACATTGTCTATATCTTCAAAACAACTTCATTTATTTTGCTCAATGTTATGTCTAATAAAAATATTTTTAAGCAATTGGCAATTATGAATATAGTAAGCTTTAATTAAATCACTCTTCTAATATGACAGTTATTTATATATCAAAATATTTTGAAATTGTTTCAGGAAGTTTTATCTCCAATTACCGAAGACGTATGCAAACACACTGTCTGTTCTTATATCCTAACTTAAAAAAGCTAACATTTTGTAGCAAAGTTACAAAGCTTTAGCTATAAATAAAATAAAATATAAGTATGAAATATTCCGATATGGGAGTTCTTTATGATTACATTGATATTGCCAAATAAATGTTTATATCTGCACAGCCTCAGAGAAAACAAAAAAGGCAAAATATACTTAATGAAACTAAAAAGTTCCAAAAAACATGTACATGTATGATAAAGCATATTTTAGAATAAACATATATTTGAAGAAATCATTACAATAAGTACTATTGCTAATAATTCCGAAAATCGAATCTGTTCAAACAAGAACAGAAACAAAAACATCGATTTCATTAATTTTCCACGTAAAGAATAAACGATGAATTTATTGAATAAGTATTAATTGCTACATTAACTCCCGTAAGATGCAGATTAATTACTTTTCATATGAATAATATATGAACACATGTATTTGAAGAAATCGTAATCTTCATATTGATCGTCCACTCAAAAGAACCCACATAAAGTGTAAGTTCTATCCATACTTCCTTTGAGCATTTTGAATGTGTTTACATCATTTGAAAGGGTGCATTTGCATTTGTTTATTGATCACTGTACTTCGAAAGCTAGATAGAATGAAACTAGGAAACAAGACACAGTTTGAAAATCTTGGAAACTCTGAATTGTAGCAATGGAAACTCATAGCGGTGCATTCCATAACAAAGAGCTTATTTAACATTAGTTTTCGTTGTAAAAGAAAAGCCGAAGTAATTGCTAAATTTACTTAAAATATTATGAAAAAAAAACATTGACTCTGTCATCATTACTATTAAGGCACATGAAGAATAAGGATATGAAGTATATTATTATTATTTTTTTTAAAAATTACACTGTACCTTTGGTATCTCTGTATTTGCATATATTGCAAATAGAAAAACAAATCCGCTTTAAGTTTATGGCATTAAATTTATGGCATAAAATTTTCAACAAAATGAAACATTTTAATATAATTATAATATCTCAATTTATTAAGTAGTTTTTGTATTTAATTTATTCATTTTTACAATCTTTTTTTTTATATTTGATGGACATTCGTTTTTGATTGAAAGCCATGAGCGGATATATTTCTTATCTCCATTAGAATTCGACTGAGCATAATTTAATTTTATGGTTAAAGACAACATGTGTTTATGATTTTTTATGAATTTCATATAGACATATATACCAATTAAAGTAAGACTTAGGAAGTATGGATAAAAAGAAATTTTATTTATTAATGTTGTAAGCGTCAAGCATATATTACTTTTTTACACGAAATTTATGTATTTAGCTCGCTGCTCGGCGATTCTCAGATGTAAGAATATCTTTCCGAGATTCTGCTGGATTCTCCCATTTTTCTTTCTCTGAATTCAAAATAATTTTTAGAGGCTGTTTTATATGATATAATACACAGATTTGGGATTAAAGGATGATTACATTAAACACTGTGTTTTGGGTCTTATTCGATCGTTTCTGTTGCTTTTAAATATGAACCTAATCTCACTTTTATATATTCGCTACAAGAGATCTGTTAATTAGACGCCAAATTTAAATGTAAAAATAATTTTACACCATAATATATAGAGAATAATACATACCCTTTTCCATATCACATCCTGTATCAGCCCGAGACACCAATATCAGCCAGAGGGCCGAAGGATGTGATGTGGGAAAGGGTGTGTTTTATTATATTTATTACATACTAGTAATAAAATACAGAACACATTAAGTTGAGGAGAAAATAAGTACTAAATAATCGGACTTCTTAAAATGTACACAGTCTATTGTCTCATACAGTTTCGGTTTGTTTCTGCATCTACTTCTATTTCAAATGTCCACAATCCGTAATTTTAAAATAATCTATTATTTATCAGTTAGATTATCATTACATTCAAAAAGTTAAAATTAAGAGAATTATGTTACCCCACAAATATGTGTATGATCACAAGAACTGTTATTGTTTAGGTTTAATTTACTAAGGGTGTGATACCGGCATTGATCTGCTATTGTAATGTCAGCCATATCGCATGTATTTATTACTAAGTATGTAAGAAAATAATTTATTTCATGTTTTAGTCCTTATGGTTTTCTAAATACAGATAATTTACATCTACCTGAATATAGTGTATGCATGAGAGGTGGAGCTAATATCGAAAGAATGGGTTAGAAATCAGACTGGATGAATAACAATGGCGTATTTAAAAAACAACAAGATTTTCATTTCCCACTTTCTCATTTGATCTATTTGGCACAAGAATATAATTTACACTGTTAATAACAAAAAAAAAAAAAAAACATTCAAAAAGGTTTAAATCGTATGAGTTTCTACAGCTTTACAGTAACTTGTTCGACCACAGTGTCCTATTTAGCACAAAGCATTCTACCCGTAAGTCAAGTGCCGGAATTTAGTATGCATAAAACTACCCAAGGAAAGATATCACGTGGTGAATTTTAATATTCAATGTGTCACTGCCCTTGGTAACAGAAAAGAGAGCGAATGTAAGAAGAAGCAGTTTAAATGTTCTCTTTTAAACCATAAGCGCATGTTTCTCTTTTAAGGTCTTTCCCCTCTCGAAATTTTAATGATGCAAAGTAAAAAAAGAATAATGCATTCATTTTCATTATATAGTATACATTTACCAATTATTGCAAAAAATGTATAGGTTGCCACATTATTTACGATGAGAGACACATATATAAACAGAAGTATATGTCAACATTTAAAAAATCGTACAATTTTTTAAAACAATATTTAAAAAAAAATCATGTAAAAACTAGTTCAAATGCATAAATCTGATAGTGAAAGTTCCGAAATACTTGCTACTAATAAGATACTTTTGCATTTTGAATAGCAGGGAAACTATTTTACATTAAAAATGCAATTAAGAATAAAGATACCCGAGAAGGGGTTATTTTCCTTGTCAAAATTTTTTATAAGATTGAATAATTGATTAAACAAAGAAAAATATACATTTTAAAGATTATTTTACTTAACAATATTTATCATCACACCTATTGAAAAGCATTCATTCAAAGATTTTAATTAAGAACTGTTTTTGCAAAAACATATGACATCGTGCGAGGATGGAAATACCTTAA